>NC_142724.1:4242424-4393939 GCF_055471065.1 Atractosteus spatula
CACCACAAATATTCAGAAACTGAAAAAAGAATATTTTCATTCTGTTTGGTGAAAGCTGTTAAAAACAGGTGGTTCCCTTGTGTTTTGGCAACTCCTGACCTATATGGATGTGGATGAAGCAGCGCTGTGTTTTAATATTGTCAGTAGTATTCTATGCTAATTGTACTGGAGCAGGAATATTGCATTGTCTTGTACTACTTGTAATCATTGTTGCCACACAATTGCTATATATCATTTAATGTATTATTTTTTAGGGGCAGTTAAAAGTAAATGGATTAAAAAAGTAATTTAATCACCCTGCGAGGAGCTGTTGTTTTGTCATTTCAGGGGAATATTTCTCTTGACTGCTATATTAAAATGCATTTTATTAAATATTATTTGAATGGTATAACGTGTTTAAAGTGCAGCTTAATGTTCAGAAGAATATTTTTACATTCATAACGCACATAATGTTAAAAGAAAAGAAACACAACTTTTAGGCTGTCGGGCCTTCTTCGGGTGTGAACAGCCGAAACGTTGCGTTTCTATTTCTTCTCTTTTCAGCATGGAACAGACCTTGACTTGTTTCACAAAGGAGAGGCGTTGAAATTTGCCCCACGCAAGGCACGCCGTCGACTTAATATGACGATCGCATGTATCCTTATTGGGACGCCAGCGTGGTTCACTGCCATAGCCCCCGCTCGTCCTCCCTGAGCGAAGAAAACCAAATTTCATGGTCCCACTTCGCAGGTTTCATGACAGCCGTGCGAGTCCGCCAGCTGAGCCGACGCTCACAGCCCGTCTTCACTTCGGCAACGTCGTCCTCGCCGGACCACGCAGCCAGCCCACTGCGCCTTTAAGCGAGTTTTTTTTTTTTGAAAAATTGATTTATTTTTCGTCATCGGCCAGTTCGGGCGGCCGTTGGCTGTGCCGAAGAGCTCCGCCTCGTCATTGAGGGCAAAAGCAAGCGAAGTGACTTTTACACACCGTGCGGGGAGCCGAGGTGGTGGACAGAGGGTGGGAGGAGGAGAAGGGGCCGTTTTTTTTATTATTTCGCAGCCAGCGGTTTGCTTTCCCTTTGCTCCCCCTGGAATACAATAGTTGATTGAATTTCAGATTTTACTTTTTTTTTTTGCACGCCAGTCCACGACGATTAAATCAGTATTTTGTTTGCAATTTCAAAACGAAAACAAGACTCATATCGCAAACAAATAGGAAGCATGTGGCAGTAAGTCTTAGGTGTGCTTTTACAGGGCTCCGGTTGAAATTGAGGGGAACATATTTTGTTTTGTGAGAACGATTCTATTTATTCGCACTTCGTGAAGCGTGCCGTGCGGCAGTCCGAGCGGTGCAGAGGCATAGGATCGGTGTAAGCTTCGTTTCTGAACTCAAGCAAGGAAGTGTTGTTGTTGTTGCAGCTGGGAGCGTTTGTTTTGTGTGCAAGGAGTTGAGTACAGCGCGCTGTCTTGCACCAGAAAACGGCAAAACCCAAGGTTTTGCGAATTCGCCTCCCGCTGCCCTTTCCACATCTAGGCAAGCTACATATACTTTAGATACCGAGAAATAAAAAAAAAAGGTAAGACAACAATGATCCCCGATCGAGCCCCGCAAGGAGATGTATATCTTGCTCCAAACGACTTGATAAAAAAAGCTCACGTACCAAATTTTGAAAAATACAAAGAGCTCTACATGAAGTCGGTGGAAAGCCCGGAAGGTAAGTCTTTACTTTCTGTGTATTTTTTTTTTTATCCCAATGCAGCTGAGTGCACTGTCAAGTAGCTGGTAGTTCTTGACTGCCGCTTACACTTGACTATCGGATGGATATGCATGTTGCTAGTTTTGGACAACTGGTAACTGTGACTGTTGACGTCAGTGTCATATACTGTGTAGATTGTCATCTCTCGCAGCCCTCCGGGGTGAGGTGTATGAAGACCGTGGTGTTTTGTTTGAAGACCGTCTTGTTAAAACGCCATTGCAAAGGGGGCGGATTTTAAGCTCGAAATGTGTGCGCGCACACCCACTTGAAAAAATGAAAATATGACTAATATGACAAATGTTTTGAAAATTTTGGAGAAGAGGGCCTGTACGAGTTTCGCACTGGGTCCGCACCAGGTAACTCGTGTGTTGACAGTGGGGGGGTGTTACCTCGTTTACCTGGGCAAACTCGTCGGCCAGGCTTGCTTTCAAAATCTCCCCAGCCCTGGTCTTGTCAGGTTGGAAATTTACGGTATAGAGGTCAGCTTCTGAACGGTGCATATAAGTGCACTGCAACTTTTTCCTCATTTGACCTCATTGCTCCTGGTTATTCAGTGCCAGTGTAGGTTCTTCTGGACATTAATCAGTTTTAATAGTCAAACCAACGTGCATAGCTTGCTGCTGTTTCTTAGAGCCGGGAATAATAAAACGTGTGGTTGGGTTGACATAATATTCAGGTTACAAATTGGTGAAATCGGACTATCCCTATTTACTGAGGGATCATGTATTATCAGTAAGTCTCTCTCAAATCTTTTTCCTCTCCCCCCAAGTGACAGCCTGTGATATACTGTGTGTTTGGCTGTTATGCTTAAAATAAAGACGGTTCATATCATTACTCATCGGCTTCTTGGCATGGGACCCAGTTAATTCATAAACCGCAGGATCTGTAGGACAAAATGAGCTTGGTATAATTTGTTGGTGGAGGATGGGCTAACCATGTAAGTTAAGAACATAAGAAAGGTTACAAATCAGAGGAGGGCATTAGCACATCTGGTTCATTTAGTAGTAAATAGCTGTTAACCAGTTAAGCGGTGATGGTGTCTGTTTTTCATATAATACACCTAATGTATTGCAGCAGTGCTTTGCGTTTTTTATTTACACAAAGAGGCATTCAGCTCCATATTATGTGTATTGTTTACTTATACTTTGTGGGAGCCATAGAGGGAAATGTCACGTCGCTATAGACGGCCCGTGGCCAGCAGCATGTCGGATATTTCAGAGGGTTGGAAGATCTTGCATAGTCTTCTCCAAACGATTGTGCGCTGTTATCCTCACAGGGCATTTAATTGGCGAGCTGATCCTGAGTTTAACTTCATAGGCTGCCAAAAGTCTTCTACTTTCTTTGCTCTGTGTAACAGCAGCAATAGTGGGGACCTGTGGTTAGGGCTCAGGGTCCCTGACTGAGAGGAATCTCATCCTTGGACAAGATACTTCACTCAGACTGCCCAGCTGTACACAAATGGGTACCCTCCAGGTCGTCATGATAACTGGTTGACTCATCTGGTTGAATAAAAGATTAAGTAGATCTTGGCGCACAAAACAGTTCCTTGAACTCACGAGCTCGGCCCTTTCCCTGTGTTTCCACGTTTGTTTTTATTTCTTCCAGAGTTTTGGGGGAGCATCGCTGATGAATTTTTCTGGAAAACCAAGCATTCGGGCCGGTTTCTGGATTATAACTTCGATGTAACGAAAGGCAGCATCTACACCAAGTGCATGGAAGGAGCTACAACCAACATTTGCTACAACCTCCTGGATAGGAATGTGAATGAGAAGAAACTGGGTGATAAGATTGCATTCTTTTGGTGAGTGTTGGTGTTTAGCCAGTGGTAGCTGCCTCATTTTAAAGTACTAGCCTGTTCTTATATTCAAGACTGGTGTATCTGTGAGTTATGAAGAAAAGATGGGTCAGCAATTAGATGGCAGAAGATAAAGTTTGAGGAGAGGTGCATCTTCGGTCAGAGATTGACTGAGAAACATTCGTTATTTTCCAAGGCAAGAATAAAAAAAAATCCATCTCTTTCTCATCATTGTGGAGAATAGCGATTTAGTGATTTAGACAGTAAAGCCAGGTCTCAGCCCCAATGCAGGTTGAGATCTGTGATCGCAGGTTCGAGTCTGGATCATGTCACTAGCTGACTGTGACTGGGATTGCCCACGTGATGGCTCACAGTTGGCTAAGCACTGCAGAGAGTAGGGTAGGATTAGGGGGAGAAGGTCTCTCGGCTCTCTGCCTTCTGGGCTCTTGCAGGCTTCCATAGTGTTGGTGAGGGGCTTCTCTTCCAGTCAGTGCTGCACAGGAGTGGCTTGGGACTCTGTCTACGACATGATGCGCCGCAAAAATGAATGCGGAGAATAAATAGGACTGAAAGCACACCTTTCTTATTTTCAATTACAAGTCACAAATCCTGCATGTTATTGAATTAGTTTGCTAGCCAGCTTCGTGCAGGGCATACTGTAGTCCCTGCTTGTTTCTGTGATTTAATTAAAGTTTCAGTATTCTTAGCAGATCCATCCAGGTCAAGTTTTACATTATCCATTTAAGTATGTTGTTACGTGATTAAGAAAGTCAAGATGAAAAAGTTAGAATAGAATGCATAATATTCTTATATTATAAGCATATAATATTCTTTCATCATTCAAACATATTGTGCAAAAGATGGATTTCTTTTCAATATACAATGACCTGACCCTTAGAGACTGCTAATGCAATGTCTTGATTAACTCTTTAGGATGTTGAGGATTTAACACTGAGAATTTTTAAGGTTGTATCCCTGCTCAGTAACGAATTATGATGCTGGTGGACCTCTAAACAAACACCTGATTTTTTTTTTTTTTACTGTACATGCACAGATTAATTCTTATATCTTACATGTATTTGGAGGTCCATGTCACATTCATTTCATTAAGAGTTAGAACAGCACTAGGATTTGAATCGAGTATCGTCCTTTGAGGGTCAAGTGATCATTATGGATTCCTCTGCAGACATAGGCTTTAATTATTGTAAGTGTTCCAAACTATCCATTTATCTTGGCTAAAAGTACTCAGGGGACATACTCTGTTAGATGCATGCCTTTTTTAATCAATTTAGAGCGAAGCATCTTTTTAGCATTTGATTTTAGAGTGTATAATTGATGGCTTGTAGGCACTACAGCATTTCCAAGTCCCTGCTTCTGAGGAGCTACAGTAGCAGTGCAATGTTTCAAGCCACCTTCTGTATTCAGCCTAATGTGCTGCCAGAAGATGTGGTGTCATTGTCTGACCCTTCGACAGAATGAATCAGATTGTTCCTTTAACTCTTTACAGCTAATGTTAATAAAGCCGTTCTGTGTACTGTGTGGCACTTCAAGCTTTGAGTCTTAACTAATCTTTGGTGAAACCTTTTTTGGCATGTTCAGATGTTCAAATATGTATTTGATTAATCTATGCAATGGCATCCTCAGCAGAAGCATATGATTCCTTACGCTGGTAGAAATGCTGTATCACCTTCAATCTTCCATCTCAGACTTGTGCATCACTGCTCGGGGGAATCCTGGAATCCTGCTGGCATTTGAGTAGTAACATGAGACGGGCTCGAACCCATGCACCTGGGAAGATACTTTAATTGTGTGGGGAGAGCTTCTTGACCCATTTGTGGCTGCAGCACCTGCTTTCAAAAACTCACTCTTGGGGGGGGGGGAAGAGCCGCAGGCTTAAAAAATAATTAATTTACAGCTTTATGAATGCTTTGTAAAATGAAAAGGGGGTCCCTTTGTTGACACCCACTCAGCAGAGTCAGTCAGTGTTCCCCCATTTTATCTGGATCGCCAGACCCCTTGTTGGGAACGACTGCTTTAAACCGAAACAACAGGAGTCAAGGAGTAAGACAGTCGGTGACCAATCCAGCAGATCCAGCAGATGGAATCGGTGTTTGTGACTATTTTTTATTGGGTCTCTGGGATTTGTTGACACATTTAGTACCGTGTCCTTGAGGATACACGTGCTGGGAATACTTCTGCGGCCGAATGTGACAAGTGGCATGACTGTACCTACAAAAATGATGAATGCATTTTATCCCCAATCACCTCAAGCAGAAGGCAGTCCCCTCCTGTCATTTGTACACGCATGGAGGTGGGGGAATTAGCAGAGATTGATTTGTGGGGTTTTGGGCTACTATTTCTACTTCTGTCCTCAGACTTCTGTGATCGTTCCCTCCTTCTGTTCTCTGCAACATCTGCTTCAGCAGACCAGTGTAACTTCGGACGTTTCAGTATTATTTTGAGAAAAGGTCTGACATTGCTTCTGCCATATATAAGTCATGACATTTTGTTATACAGTCAGATGGTGTCCTTGTTGCTGATTAAATTGAGATGAGATCATATTGTTAATTGAATCCTCTTTATGGGAGGTGGGAAAAGAGAAAGCTGAATTTGCCACTGTCCCACTAGAGGTAATGAATCTGTAGTTTTGGTAACTGTCATTTTTTTTTTTGCAAATTTATATTTAGTTGTCTTTCAAGTCATTTGCTATGAAGGAGCTACAGTACCTTTAGAGTGAATAAACTTTGCACTTCCTTCTTGGGGCATTTCATATAATTTCTTTGTAATGTTCTTTCCTGGATTTTATGATATTTTGCAATATTCTCTGTGGTCCTGTCCTGGGCAGTAAACCCTGTGAAGAAAGCTTTGTCATCGTTTGCTTTATTACAGGTACTGTACAGTTAATTACTAGTCGCATATCAAGTGCAGGGAATAAATAACTGATAAAATAAGTAGTGCTTTAAATGGACAGATAACCATGATCTGAGTTTTAACAGTTTTAACATGGGCTCAAAAAAACTCCTCTTCTCTGTAACCTTTGTGAATCTTTTAACTCGGTATTAAAAAGTGAAATTCTATTTATTTTTATGTCTTTACCTAATGCTTTTGAAATGGATTTCCTTTTGCGCTAACAGATTTTCGGTCCCTGGGCCAAACTGTTCTGTAACACAGTGCATTGACAGTTCTGCTGCCAGTGCAAGAGCTGTGGTCTTTGAGAAAGTCCTGTACTGAGGTGACCGACAGCATGGGAAATTTGCAAGGTGACCTTGACCTTCCTGTTGTGTTTTGCTGCCATGGGCTAAGGAATATTACAGCTGGGCAACATCTGGGAAAGCTTTGTCACAAAGACCACTAAAAAGGGGGACAATTAGGTTTTTATTATGTGTAGATTAGGGTTTGATAGGTTTCATATGAAGTAGCCCACTAATCACTAATTGACCAGTGTATTTATTGTTGATTTTCAGTATGAAGAATTAGACACGATCCTTTACAGCAGAATACCGGCTCTCATCAATAGCAGCTTTGAACAGTACAGCTGTTCACTTCAGGACCATATCAGTGTGTAGATTTTTGGTTCTGTAAGGCACATTGCTAATTCTAGACAGAATCAGTTTCTAGTTTGTTTGGAAGTCTGGTTACAATTTAAAAATAGACCCTATCTCTTGTGCTGTGAGGGACCTGTGCAGCTGTGGCGTTTCGCTGGGCCTGCCTCCTCAGTCTCATTTCATGGTACAGGAACCCATTCCACAGGCAGGCTGGGCTGTGTATTTACAAAAGTCTCTTTGATCTCTGACAAAAACATGTTCTCTGCTTCTCGGCTGTATGCAGGGGGCTGTAGAATTAATACTGTCGGTTTTGCTGAAGCAGTACGCCAGCAGTTCCTTAACCTGTTGCAAAAATCTATAGCAGAGAAACCATGCACACATTTCTAATACAAGAACACCTTTGTTAACTGTAAAGGAGATTATGTGTGCATTATGTGGCAGTAATTTCCCTTGTAAGCCTCTCTTTTTTTTCATATGGGACTTTTTCTTTGTGGGTGCTATTAGAGTTTCCTGCATTGCACTTAGCTGAACTTGGGAAGAAGATATATAAGCATCCATTGCCTTAGAAAGCAACCCTTTAAATCAGTAAATTAAGAGATGCCAAACTGATGGACAGGAATAGTCTCATTTCTTTGCTCTAGGAAAGGGAACTGTTTTGTGTACTTTTTTTTGTAGTTCATTCAAGGGTATACCGGTCAGGCCACAAAATTACAATGTTTAATGGAGGTACATAAAAGCAATGCCAATTTTCAGACTCAGGGTGTTTTCTGTACTGCTGTCGTTGTTGAAGCACTGATTGTTAATCAGTATAGGTAGAAAATAATGGGTGTAGAATGATGTGTGGTTTTGCAATTTGGCCTTCTGCTTACTGACCCTGTACTGGTGGTTAGAAATGTGAAATTTGCCCAATCCGTGTGGTCTTAACTGCAAAATCGGAGGCCCACAGACACTTCTCCAGGCAGTATGAGACACGGGGCGTAAGTGCAGCACTTTAGTGTAGGAAGCTCTGTGACCCCCCCCCTGGGGATTTTTTACTCTAAAATACACTTACACATGCTACTGTGCCGCATCTGAGGGATGTTTTGGTTTTACTTCAGTTAACCAATAGCTTGTAAACCATGAACCTGGACCGGCTTTCCCAGAGCTTGTGTGAAGTGGGGCAGGCAGGCAGGCCTCAGTTAGTGCCAAGGCATTGGGAAGCAAGATGAACCAACCTTTACCTTTAAAACACTTCAGGCTCAGAAGTTGTGCTGAGCGGCTATAGGACCTGCTGTGTGAGTGCTCTGCTATTGCTCAATAACCCACATTTCCACTGCCAAGAGTGTTGCAACTGGTTCTCATGCTGACGGCTGAGGCCAAGGCCAAGGCCAAGATGAAGACTTTGGGAGCTCACAGTTGTGTGAACAGCAAAGTAATCCTGACCTTTTTTCAGTTGAGCATGTTCAGTGGCTCTGTGGCTGAGGATCTGTGCCTGTGGCTGGAAGGTTGTCGGTTCGTATCCCGCGGCCGGCAGAGGAATCCTACTCCGTTGGGCCCCTGAGCAAGGCCCTTAACCCCAACTGCTCCAGGGGCGCCGCATAAATGGCTGACCCTGCGCTCTGACCCCCAGCTTCTGTCCCTGTCTGTGTGTTTCATGGAGAGCAGGTTGGGGTGTGCAAAAAGACAAATCCCTAATACAAGGAATTGTATATGGCAAATAAAGTGATCTGGTCATGCATTTTTCCCCTGCTTTTTTAAAAAAAAAGCTGACAAAGCTGCTGAGTAGTAATTTAAACACCCTCTTGGAATACACTGTCTACATTGAATTAATTCAATTACCAATTAAATGACTTTTAAGAATAAAAAAAAACTTTAGCTCATTACAGTCTAGGAAGTGAATAATGGTGATTAATGCCAGTGTCTAAATTTACTACTGAAAATATTCTTTAGCTTTGGAATTTTTTCAGAAGTCAGTAAGCAGGAAACTGGTAATAGGATTTGTGATTGTTAACATGAGAGCAAAAGAAAAAGTCAAATTGACTTTGATTCCAATGATCTGTCCGTTCTTTCAAGAGAAATATGTTGTGTCTTCCATTACAGTTACTGTGTAGCTTAGCTCTTGTCCTTTCCGGTTCCATTTTAAATGGCAGAGCTTATCTTAGTGAAATGAGTAGAACTTTAGAACTGATTTTTCTGAATATGGCACACAGTGTGGTCGGGTGTAAGGTGCTGGACTCTTACCTGCAAGGTTGTGTGTCCAAATCCCAGTTGAGACACTGCTGTTCTCATCTGAGACAACAGCATCTGCTGTAGTGCTGCACTTGAATTGTTCAGGTCGAATACACATTTATACACCTGGGTGAAATGTACATCTTCAGGTATAAGAGCTTTGGCCATATTAGTAAATTATACGGTACATCTTGAATTAAAGCAGCCAAATGAAGATTAAAGGACAAATGAATATTGATCACGGTCATATCCTGTCTAAGAGCCTGAGTTCTCCGAAAACACTGGCCTGTTGTCTCCTTACTGCAGCAACATTAATTTACTGTTTGTATCTGCTTTCCACGCAGTAAGAAGAGTCCCAGTAATTCACTTAGTCTGTAGTCATTACAGATCACTGTCAGAATGCTCCTGTAGATCCAGCACAATGTCTGCTGGAAGGTCACCTTGCAAGTTCCTGGTTCAAGAGTTTTGTGACGGTGTGTGCGAAACTGTAAAATCCAGTCATGGAGTCAAGAACCTTTCTGATTCAAGTATCTGTTACTTATAGGTTTTAATCAGTGGAAACTAAATCATACTTGCTTTTATACCCTGTTATTTAGGGAAGGAAACGAGCCTGGAGATGATCTTAAAGTGACGTACCGTGAATTACTGCAACAGGTCTGCAAATTCGCCAATGTGCTGAGATCACAAGGTATGGGAATTTCTGTTAATTCCTATGGGATTGGAGCAGGTGTTGGTCACAGGTGTTGACATAACCTGGCTGTATTAATTATTGATTGGCTATTGCTTTAAAGAACTTTTGTTTGTTTTTGTTTTTCATTGTTCCAATACATCTGCTCTTTCTGTGGTTTTTATATGGCTTTAAAAAATACTTTATGTATTTATGATTTTTTTTATTTGTTTTTCAAAAACGACAAAATGTTAAAAGCAAAATTTCCTTTCCTGAAAGCTGCATAGCAGTAATATCTTCTGTGTTTGCTGTAATGTAAATGCCAGGTCCAATTTCTCCACCTTTGCTCTGCAGTGGCATGAACAGTAAAAGCCACATTCCTCCAAGAGATTTCCAGCTAATTTAGACCTCTGGAAGTACAGTACAAGTACAGCTACAAACTAATCCCATAACATTTTTTAAAAGTGAAACATTGTAAAGAATATTCTGTAGTGCCTACATAATTCTTAAATGTGAGATTTATGTAATGATACTAGTTTCAAAGGTAAAGCTATGACTGTAAACTATTATATTTTTAGATTTGAGATAATTGGCTAGTTTTTGCATAATCAGTTTCAATATCATAGTCCGCAAAAATTTTCATTTAATTTCTTTGGATATTTTAACAGTTTTCTTTAAATTAAAGCACATTACACAGGATTACAGTTTATTATGAATGGGTTATTCTTAATTCATAATGGATTACTTCAACAGCAGTAGACTCCTCTATTTCCCATGTTGGTTTTTGGTCTGTACAGAAAAACATAATTGTACAGTGCAATATCTCCCACATTTCTGATTAAAAATTGACGGCAGAGGTCCAGTAACTAATTCCAGGCCAGGATTAATCCAGAATATCAACTTGCCTGTCAGTCACAAGTTCCAGGACAAGGAGAGGGTGGTGAGACTCCGTCGGGTTGAAAGTCTCCTGGATAAATGCGCAGCTGGAAGTGTAGGTTGACCGTTTGAATACATTTGGGCCATCCTGTCGGAGAGGGCTGTGTTTTTTAAGCGCCGCCTGCCAGGTGACTGAAGCTTGTTGGTGTGTGCTGCGCTCTCAGGTGTGAAGAAGGGGGATCGGGTGTCCATTTACATGCCCATGATCGTGGAGCTGGTGGTGGCTATGCTGGCCTGCGCCCGCATTGGGGCCGTGCACTCCATTGTGGTGAGAGACACGCGCCGTTTTATGCCAAACCCGCTTGAAAACGGTGTTCTTGAGTTTCTCGCGAATGGAGTCACCTCTTGGTGGTTTCGCTTCTTGCTGTGGCTGTTTTTTTTATGTCTCATTCACCGTATTTAAAACAAGTACTGCTTTTCCACGCTGTCTACAATTCACTGTTTCTTTTGTAGTTTTACTTTTTAGAATCCATAACTTTCCTGTTGATTTTAAGGAGGGGGAGCGCCGAAAAAGCTTGGTCTCTGTTACAATAAATGATATTTTGAAATAGATTTTCCAATGTGTTCCAGTTTGCAGGATTTTCTGCTGAATCCCTCTGTGAGCGGATCGTGGACTCGCAGTGTTCCCTTCTTATCACAGCCGGTAAAGAAGTTTGTTACAGATTTGTTGGATTATCCTGAAGTCTTTTAAATCTGTAGTTAATAAATGGCTGATTAAGCCTTCTTTTTACATAAACACAAATGTTTTGACATTGTTTTCAGATCCCTTCAGATTCATTTTGAAAAGATCCTGTATTTTCGTTTGTGCTAATGAGAATGCTATGAGCCAAGTATAAGAAAACATACTTACCTCGTGCATTGTTAGAATAGTTTCCCTTGTTTTTAAATCTTCAAGAGTGAACATTTATCACTTACTTCTCAAATGAGTATATAATGGGCACCTTCTAGCTAATGAGATACTGCAAGTGCATTATGCAGCTCAGGCAGTATTGCCAGTAATTCTGATAAAATGGTTATACAGTACATAGCTGGTGCAGCTGCCACCCTTGTTGTACACAAGATGTATGATTGTAAGACAATGTAAGACTTGATGTTAGCCACTAAATCTAGCTTTAACACAAAAAAAACCTTAATGCTCTGTATGCAACTTTCAATGTACTGTAACAACAAGCATGAATAATTGTATTTGGCACTGAGGTGAAATTGTATTCAAGCAAGAATGTTACAGGGAGGGGGTGATAGTTTCAGGTTTTCTGGAGTCATTTTATTTCACAGGTCTCTTTTTATCTTGGTGAATTTCCATGTTCTGGATTTTAGGCCTAAGTGAATAAAAGTTTTATATTTTTATGTTTAAATGTGCTTAGTAAATACTAAGTTAGTAAATACTACACTCATTGTCTCCTTCCGTTGTTTTAAGCAAGTCAGATCCTGCTAACTGTGACAGCGGACTTCCTTAAACACAGATTGTTATTTTGTTACAGATGGGTTTTACCGGGGAGACAAGCTCATCAACTTGAAGCTGATTGCTGATGAAGCACTCCGCAAATGCAGAGAAAAGTAAGGAGTGTCTCAAAGCAGAAGGGAATTTAACTGAACAATAATGCACATTTGAAAACCTTTTATCTGCCCAAATGTGTTATGACCCTATAAATTCATCTAGTTTATTCGTCACTTACAGGAGTTTTGATAACTGCAAAGTTGCTAGAAGTAATATGATGTAGTTGAAGAAAGGATACAAACTAGAGGAAGCCAGTGGCTTCTTTCTTGTTGGCTTTTGAGTATCTTTACTAAAAGAAGAGGTGCCTCTCCTTCTCAGTCTTCAAAACTCTTCACCTTAATTTCCTCTTAGGAGTCCTTAAGCTGTTTCAGGACCTGTGCTGGAGCTGATGGAATCCATTGGGTTGACTTTGGCAGTACTGTATCTCCTCTGCTTGGGATTAAAGCGAACTAGTTCTTTGATTCCCATTGTTCTCCTTTGAATGGAATTTATGGTAGAGGCATTGTCGTACCAATGACTTTGTGCATTTCAGGAAATTCCCCTTGAAGCGGTGCATCATGATCAAGCACCTGTCCAAAGATGAGGTCAACTGGGAGCCTGTGGCCAGCCCCCAGTCTCCCCCAGCGAAAAGACAGTGTCCTGACCTGCAGGTGAGACTGGGCTCTTAGGGGAATTGTGCATTACAGGCAAGACTCTACTCTATTTCAGTGTTGATCAGCTTTGCTTTGTATTTCTTATACTGTAAGATGGCTCAAGTAGCTGGTTTCAGTCTTTGCTATTGTTGATGTAGGAAGAACTTTGTAAAGACCTTCCAAGAGAGTACATCATGTTGCAACTGAGATCGCAGTTTCTGGAGTGGACTACACATTAGAATTGAGAATTCGAGCTTTATTAGCCCACCAATTCTGTGACAACAGAAATAGCTTTCAGAAGCATAATAATTAGTTTAGGATTCCTGCTTTTTACAGTGTCCTAGACTAGACAAGTTATAAGCAGAACTGACTTGACTCTTAAATTTGAAGGTAAAGATATGTTAGGTACAGTAGCTGTAAGTAATATTATTTGTAAGCTGGCTGTCCAGCACTGCAAAGGGTAACTTCATTTTGAGTTCTGCCTTTGTTGTATTTTCTTTTTTATTTTATCCATGTAATATTGGACTCAGCAAAAATAGTAATGCAATCCTGTTTTTCAGTAGTTGTAACAGTTGTACATAACAAATACCTGTTGTGTAACCACTAATTTTTGTTTGACAATGTTAACTTGTGTGTTACAACTTTAATATTAATTCTAAGAACTCCATTTAACAGTGGCTACATGATTCATCTTTTTTGTGAACAATGTTTCCATTTTCTGAAATCAAAACGGAACAAATCAAGTTCGTTTCTTATTGATTTGTATCCAGAATAGTTTTATTTTCTACAAAATTTTACTTTGATCGGTGACTTCATTTGGTTTGATCACAACCAGGCATTTAAAATTTCATGGTGAAATTTAATCTCTTTTTTTAAATCATTTTTCAATCAACAATTTAGCAGGAGAGACAGAATGAGAGAGTAAAGAAAATCCGCCCCAAACCCAAGGTACTTTCCTAGCTTTTGCAGACCTTCTTTCATGCACTTTTGCTTTAACCTTAACCTTTGGAAAAATTCCTCATTTCTCAACTTAAAGTTTGCATAATGGCTCTCTAATTGGTGTATAACTTTTTTCTGTTGTCCTTCCCTCTAAAGGCTTCTGTGGCATCTTAATCACTAACCTTAATGCTAATCAATGCCTGACCAGTTTAGAATCACTTGACCAATACTAAAGGGTTATGCATAACTTCAATGATACAGAATGATGTAGTGACAATAGCTGAGAATTGCTATTGTCATTTTCACCCTGGAGGTAAGGAACAGTTGCTTGTCTTGTCAGATTTAAAACGCACTTAGTAACCAGCTTGCCCTCAGGAATTGATTACTTCCAGCTGAGGAAGGGATTCAGAGTTGCTGCCCTCTGTAACTCTGCGGGTAGGACTATTGGGTATTTGTTGTAAGTATTTCTGCCAGCCTTGCATGATAATCCATTGCAAGTTTAAAGTTGAGAGTTTTTGATTGAGTGTAATGTGAGGTGTGTTTGTGTTACAGGAAATTGGACCTTTATAAATTGTTTTCAATAGGTCATGGAGGAACAGTGTTTCTAACATAGTTGTTCAATGTGAATTGATCTTAATGCTTTTTACATCAACTACTCACTTTTCCTTTACTTTTCTTTCTGTACATTTCTTGTGTCCATTATATAGATTGAGATGTAATTAATAATCTCTTCTTTTCCTTGGTAGCCTGTGTTAATAATTTTTTAAAAACTGTCCTACTTAGTGGAGAGGAAAAAATTTTGCATAGATTATTTTGCAGTGTCACTTTGCATCTCATGCGTGTGAAGAAATCTTGCCTCATGTTAAAGTCACTGCCTTACAGACTGAGCGATATAAATTGAGCAGCCTCGGCTGGCTGCTAGTGAAAAGAAATGCTATTATTCTTTGTCATTGTGTCTCATTTGGGCTGCAATGACTATTTTAAGCTTAAGAAGCCATCAAGCCTGTATTGATTGGGGTATCGGCGGGCAGGGTTCTGGACTTGTAACTGGAAGCCTGTGGGTTCAAATCCCAGGTGAGACACTGCTATTGTACCCTTGAACAAGGCACCTCACTTGAACTGCTCAATACCTGCCTGTGTAAATCGGTGCAAACGTCGCTTTGTATAAAAGTGTCCGCTGCATAAATTTGTACAGATGATGGAATTGGCATTGCCTGGTAGCAAAATCTCCATTCACTTCAGTAGTAAACTCTCCTGGAGATTTTCCTGAAAAAAGGCAAAACGCAGGCAGGACGTTTGCAGCCAGAGCTGAAGTTGTGTGTCTCTGGGATCGAAACCTGCTGGTGTTGTGTGGGTCTCACGTCTCGGATTTCTTCCCCAGGTGCCCTGGAATCCGGATGTGGACCTGTGCTGGCACACGCTGGTGAAGGACGCCGCGGACGACTGCGAGCCCGAGTGGTGCGATGCCGAGGACCCCCTCTTCATCCTCTATACCAGCGGTTCCACTGGCAAACCCAAGGTACCGAGGGAGGTGTGAGGCGTGGAACTCCTGAGCCACCAGCTCAAGCCCAGTGTTTTTCCTTTGGGTATGGTGGCGTCGGCTGTAAGCTCCAGCCTTTTCAATCCGCATGACCCATGCGGGTTCAGTCAGTATCTCAAATGGGTTCCGCACCTGTGGTGGAAGGGTTTAGGTGCGCTAGCCTGGGCACGACCGGCTCTCTGCAAGACGGCAGCACTCATGACATCTTGGAGTTACTCGGGGACTCCTGCAGCCAGCATGGAACCTCTTCCATGTCTCTGTTGAGGTTGACGAATGCCAACAGATGCGTGTCTCAGTGGATTGCTGGAGCCTTTCTGCACTTCCTTCTTCCCAGTGATTGGGCAGAGGGGTTATTGTGATCCGTTGAGTCATAAAGACAATTGGCAATTCCAAATTGGGTGGGTATACTGGGTAAGGCCATTAATAATCCACCACCAATCCATGTGAACCTCAGCCGCTGGAGCCTCCTGCAGTTTGTCGACTCCTCTGACTATCATTTTATTACTATTTTTATGTTACCCTCCCTGTGGCGCTTGCTTTTTGATAGTATCCGAGTTGATCGATCGTTCCCTTTTACTTGTTACAATGGCAGTGTGCTTGTATTCTCTCAAAGGGTGTGCTGCACACAGTAGGGGGATACCTGATTTACACTGCTGCCACCTTCAAGTATGTGTTTGACTACCAGCCGGAGGATGTGTACTGGTGCACAGCGGATATTGGCTGGATCACGGGACACTCCTACATCACGTATGGGCCTCTGGCCAATGGGGCTTCGAGTGTACTGGTGAGTGCACTTCGTTAGGAGACTGCACTAAGAGAGAGAGAGATGCCAGTGTACTGGTGAGTGCACTTCGTTAGGAGACTGCACTAAGAGAGAGAGAGATGCCAGTGTACTGGTGAGTGCACTTCGTTAGGAGACTGCACTAAGAGAGAGAGAGATGCCAGTGTACTGGTGAGTGCACTTCGTTAGGAGACTGCACTAAGAGAGAGAGATGCCAGTGTACTGGTGAGTGCACTTCGTTAGGAGACTGCACTAAGAGAGAGAGAGATGCCAGTGTACTGGTGAGTGCACTTCGTTAGGAGACTGCACTAAGAGAGAGAGAGATGCCAGTGTACTGGTGAGTGCACTTCGTTAGGAGACTGCACTAAGAGAGAGAGAGATGCCAGTGTACTGGTGAGTGCACTTCGTTAGGAGACTGCACTAAGAGAGAGAGAGATGCCAGTGTACTGGTGAGTGCACTTCGTTAGGAGACTGCACTAAGAGAGAGAGAGATGCCAGTGTACTGGTGAGTGCACTTCGTTAGGAGACTGCACTAAGAGAGAGAGAGATGCCAGTTTACTGGTGAGTGCACTTCGTTAGGAGACTGCACTAAGAGAGAGAGATGCCAGTGTACTGGTGAGTGCACTTCGTTAGGAGACTGCACTAAGAGAGAGATAGATGCCAGTGTACTGCAACACTGAAGCCTGTACGAAAAAGTTCTCTCTGTGTTGGGAGCTGCTATTTCACTTAGCACAAGTTCAGTTTGCACAAAGGTCCGCACTTCTATTTTCATTTTACACTCACGAGGCAGTTTTTAAATGAGTGGTTTCAAGCATTCAAAGTTGTGGGTTTCTATGTATTTGGGGTACCTTCCTTAGGCCAATTTAGAACTGACTCGTAAATTCAATTCTGATTCAAGGAAGGAGTACGTGTTAGGACAGGCTGGTTGAAAACTACCTGAGCATTTTTCACAAACTTAACAGGTTGTATACGTCTTATTTATGAAAGCTCCGAGTGTGTTAATGCTCTTTTTTTTTTTTTAGTTTGAAGGCCTTCCAACCTACCCCGATATGAGCCGCCTGTGGGAGATAGTGGACAAATACCAGGTGACCAAGTTCTACACGGCGCCCACGGCCATCCGGTTACTGATGAAGTATGGAAGTGAGCCTGTCCAGAAGTAAGCCCCCGAAGTGACTGAGAATCTTTTAAGTTTTTCTTTTCCCTTGCGTTTTGTTGCCTTTTTGGTTCATTAGCAAGCTCAGTGCATGTTAGTGTTGTTAATTTCAGGATTCATTAACTAACGATGGTTGTGTTTGAAGGTCTTGTGTTCCTCCAAACGTATGAAACGTAGGGTACAAAAATGTAATTTTGAATGTGAGTCGCATGGCGTCGGATTGGGATTTTGACAAATGCTTTTGCATGGAAGTTGCTTTGTATTGCCAGCTTTAAAGATATTCATGTGTCTACCTTTTTCCCCAGTTAAGAGAAGTCAGGCTGAAGTTGTCCTCTGCCTTTTGATTCAGGTATAAGCGCGATTCTCTGAAAGTCCTAGGCACTGTCGGGGAGCCCATCAACCCCGAGGCGTGGCAGTGGTACTACACTGTGGTGGGAGAACAGAGGTGCCCTGTGGTCGACACTTTCTGGCAGACCGAAACGGTGAGCCGTGTTTGAGTGGAAACTCGCACATAACCTGCACTGGGGGCAGAGCTTTTGTTTTGTGAGGAGTGCCACCATTCATGTTGTCGTAGCTGTTTTGTTTTGTTTTTTTAGAATTGGGGCTTTAGTGTAGCTGTCCTAGCTGCAGAACGAAGCAACCCTGTCACCTGGCCTCTGACGAAGCCTTATCTGTGTGTTTTCAGGGTGGCCATGTGTTAACGCCACTTCCTGCTGCCACGCCCACCAAACCCGGGTCTGCGGTAAGATCCTTCTCATTGCCGTTTCATTCCTCCTACATCCATTCCATTCCCAAGGGTTGGATACTCGGATCTTGATATTAAGCAATATCAGACACGGCTGTTTGCTTTTACTGCGCAAAAATCATAGTGAATGAGACGAACTGCACGATTGTGATGATTTGCTCCTCTACCGTGGGCGGTTTAGAAGATGTGAAAGCAAGCCGTTGGCGTTGATGAATATCCTGTCTTAAATTTAATTTAAAGTTGCTTTAGTTGACCTTGCAAGCATAAAGCTCCTGCATTTTGTACGGGTCTTAAATATCTCTGTATGTAAACCCTGATCGATTGATTTATCCCCAGACATTTCCTTTCTTTGGTGTTGTTCCTGCAATCCTTAACGAGTCTGGGGAGGAGCTGGAGGGACCAAACGAAGGCTATCTGGTAATGCGTTCATCTGGGTTTTGGTATAAAGTTCCACGCCTGCAATGACGGTTGTTCACTGTAGGGAATGTGGAGGCTGCTTGCATCTCCCTTCATACCAGTGATTGTTCTTTGTTGCTGTGGGTGTAGCCAGAACTGCTTGAATTATAATGCTGTGAAGCTCAGAGGTAGGTTCTCATTGTGAATGTAACAGCACCACCTATTGGTAAAGCAGTATCACACAATCTAACCTTTTTTGGCAAAAATAATTTTGAAAAGCGCATTAGTAACCGTTTACAGATTTGCAGGGCATTCATTTTTATCCTTATTTAGTCTTGTGACATTTTATGTCTGAAGTCATGCTGATTAAAGCAATAAAGTTTTCCCTTTAAATTTGGAATCCCCAAACTGTTTTAAGACTACTTTGCTGGTACAATTCCTGAGTCTTCTGGGAGTGAATTAATCCTCTACCATGCCTACCCACAGAGACATTTGTAATTTGATGTGTTGTGAGTCGCAGGAGTCTCTCTGCTGGGAAGACAAAGATCCAATGGCAAGATAATCTTACCCTATTCCTGGCAGCTCTTTTCTAATCCCAATCCAGGCACGAACCAGTGACCTCGTTGGTGTAGAGCCCCACCTGCACCCTGAGCTTGTGTCTTTACTCCTTGAGCTGCTCAGGTGCTCCTGCCTGAGGAAGACATGGATCTGATGCATGTGGAGACTCAGTGGATCTGTAGAGTATAATTCACACAATCTAATCAATCATTTTCACCTGCTACAGGTGTTCAAACAGCCTTGGCCAGGAGTGATGAGGACAGTCTATGGTGACCATCAAAGGTTTGAAACAACGTACTTCAAGAAGTTCCCGGGCTACTACGTTACAGGAGATGGTAAACCCACATTTTTCTCTGGATTTTGAAATCCTACCTGGCATTAATTTAAAGTCAATAGTTTTATGTCCATAATGACCAAGGATGCATGGGTTTGTCTACATACCTGCAAGGGTGTTGGTCGGAATTGGGTTTGCTCTGCACTGAAACAGTTTGTGTATAAGAAATGCATTGCATTCTTGTTCCCAGTAATGAATTACCACTGTTGTTTGATGGATGCGTTTGATATTATCAAGGCAACAGATAGCTTTAAGGTAATCAAAGCTTATGGATGCTTTAAATGTGCCTTTTCTTAATCCTAGTTTGTGTTTTTCTTTCAGGCTGTCGGAGAGATAAGGATGGTTATTACTGGATCACGGGCAGGATAGATGACATGCTGAATGTGTCTGGTGAGGGCTACAGAGCATTGGTTTTTCAGTTCTGACATCTGTCTCTGTTGCGAAACTGGCCTGTAACAGTTCCCAGCAGGCCTGACTACTTTGAGTGATCAGTGTTCAGGAATTCCCCCCCCCACAACTTGTGCATTTCGTCCCTGGATCCAAAACCAGGGCCCCAAGGAGAGCACGGCCTCCTGTATTTCCGTGTAGTTTCCAGGGCTTTCCAAACCAAGACAAGGAGGCCCTTTCTATCCCCACAGGGCTGAGAGAGTGTGAAACACGCTGCCCAGCCGTGTAGCCGGAACCCTGGTTAATTTCGGGGAGTGGCTGGAGGAGATCCTTGCTCGATGGCCTCCTCTCGTCTGTGAGTGATCTCCTGACGGTGTCGCGCTAACCAGCTGTGTGTTGTCCAGGTCACCTGCTCAGCACGGCGGAGGTGGAGTCGGCCCTGGTGGAGCACGCGGCCGTGGCCGAGGCAGCAGTGGTCAGCCACCCGCACCCGGTGAAGGGGGAGTGTCTGTACTGCTTCGTCACTCTCAAGGAGGGCTTCGAGTACAGCAAGGCGATGGAGACGGAGCTCAAACAGCTGGGTGCGTTGGCTTACCTCGCGTGTGAGCGGCCGGAAAACGGTCATGAATAAATTCGGGTCGCTTGTCATCTGTACAACCTGTTCACGAATGAGCCATTTTAATTTGTAAGCAGTACAAAAATTTACCGTTTAGGGATAGGCTTACATTTAAGTTGTGAAATGCTAGGCTGCTGCCTCAGATTTGTATTGTTTTCTGTATTTTGGGTGCGGTTTCCCTCAAAACGGACTTCCAGCGAAACTGAGTCCATCAGTGCGTTGGAGTTTTTTTCTTTCTTGACAGATGTTGAAATCATAATGGCACAAATATTTTGCTGCTTCACAGTGCGGGAAAAGATTGGAGCTATTGCGACGCCCGACTATATGCAGAGCGCTCCTGGATTGCCCAAAACAAGATCAGGTGAGAGTTTTATACAGTATATGAACCAGGAGAACATTTACCAATGAGGAGGATGCTCAGCCCATCCAGCGGGTTTAGCAGTTGGCATTTAACTGTTCTGAGGATTGGCTTCAACAGCATGGCCAAATAGCGTGTTCCATACCACGTAGCGCTATGTTGAGTTGCAAGGCAGATGAGGTCTTGCAAGAAAAACTATGCGCCGAGATTTATCTGCTTGGAAGGTGAATGGCTTCAGTCGTGGGTTTTTCTTTGGCTGGGTTGAGAAAACGGCGGTCGACTACGCCCGCCGCCCTTGACTGAAGGCCTGAACGTGGTTACATTGAGATACATCGTCACAAATCCACCAGCGAGGCCTCGTCTTCCTCAAGCATCCTTAAAATGATGCTGGCAGGCTGCGTCGCCAGGTTAAATGCGACTTGATGGCAGAGCACAACTAGATGAGTGCCGTCCATGGTGACGTAGGGTGGGAGTAGTTAGCCAGGCCCCACTTGATCCTCTGCGGCCAACAAGAAGCGCAAAGCTGGGTGGGTCAGAAGTGTCTGCCTCCACTTCCTCGCTCTCCCCCCCCCCCTAGAGGATACGGGGTTTGTAGCTTCTATAACAGCCACGAAGGCTTCACCTCCCTCTCCTCGCTCGCTTGGTTGCAGGGAAGATCATGCGCCGGGTGCTGAGAAAGATCGCCCGGAACGACAAGGACCTGGGCGACACGTCCACGCTGGCCGACTGCGCCGTCATCGAGCAGCTCTTCCAGAACCGCTGCAGCACCATCGTGTAAGCACTGACCGCTGCTCGCCCACAAGGGGGCGCCGATGACAGCGCTCTCGGCGCAATCGGACGAGAAGTAAAATCGGGAAAAAATGTACAAATCATGGACGTAAAATAAGAACAGATTTCTTAGGAATGATTGTATCGTAATATGTTCTAGATATGATTTTCTTCATATATATATATAAAGTATATATATTTTTTGTTTTAACAAAGATAACTCCCTTTATTTTTTATCTAGAGGTTTTTGTTTAACCTCTGCGTCCTTTTAGTACTCCAAGTGCTGAAAACGGCAAATGCCGTTTCGCATTTTCTACACAGCTTTTCGCTGTTTCTTTTCCTTTTGCCTCCAGTGGTCCACGTGTGACTGGAGTGAAAGGTCTCTAGGTGCTTAAGACTAAATTCATGCTTTGAACTTGCCAAAAATGTCTTCTGCCGCAGGCTGGGGCTTGTGTGGTCACGAGTGTTTCTTGTGAGGGGTAGTTTCAGGAATATAGCTGTGAAGGCAGCTAGGAGCGATCCTTTCATTTCCTGCTCCCGGACATTTTTCGTTTTGTGCCATGTCTCCTTTTTGCCAAGTATCACTACATCCTAAAATTGGTCCATTTTAATTATTTTAATTGAGGCTTATTGCACCTTTAGGCCACACTTTTATGCTTCTAAGTCATCGTTTAATTTTATTTGTTAATACACTCTGATGCATGAGTCTTTGTTTTATGAGGGCTTTTGTATGAAATGGTGTTTGAAGTGGGGGGGAAAAAGCCTGATTTAGTTTCCTTCTTTATTTGTTGGCTGAATTATCTTTGTTGGAATACAGTACCTTAGCAGGAAATCTAGAACTCCTTCTGCAGGTTTAAATAAAATCATTTTAAGCATACACTACCTCCAGAGGGCGCCAGTGATATATATATATATTTTTTTTTAGATGGAAATACTGGAGACTTGGTTAATAATATCCCTGCTTTTGTTTATCTGCTCAACAGCTCCGGATGTACATTTCCCTTATAAAAATGCAGTGTTTTATCTGTCTTTAATTTGGAAGTGGTTTCCCATGTTATCCAAGAACCCTGTTTGTTTGTGTTCCAGCATGAGGATGTTGTGTTTTGGAAGTGTGGGTGTGCCTTAAGAATCTGATGATTTTCTTTCAGTGTGAGTTGCATAAGTGTAAAAGTCATTTATTCTTGTTGGAGTTAAAAACATGAATTGTTATCGAGTAGCCGTGAACCTTTAAGAAGTTTAGCAAGCTCAATATATGTGATTTCTGTGTGTGTGTCTAGAATTGTAACCTGAAGTTCAATGACTGCTTTTTACAAAAATGGCAGCCCATCATTGGCATTGCTTTTGGCTGGCTACTTTGTGAATATGGTGAATATTACAAATTGTGTTTAAAAATCGCATGTTTTTTGAAGAACTTTAGAGCTCAAGCATTTTAAAAGTTATAATTGTTCTTTGTATTTTTACCACATTATTATTCTCCTTTTCTTATAGTTTGCTACAGTAGTTAAAGCTGTAAAACTAATTGCGGGGGGAAAAGAACTCCAGCGGTTTAAACCTGCAGAACATGGAATGTAGAAAAAGGGAAAGAACAATGGGAATTAGAGGCAGATGTTTGGAGTATAAACTTTTCCCTTATTTGTATTATCTTTAAAGAATAGATTTTGTCACACCAAGGTTGTGTTGAGCAGTGTACATGTTCTTAGTATGACATGTATTTCATCAGTTTTAATCATTCAGTAGTCAGACTCATAAAAGTGGGTCTTTATGACATTGTGGGACTCATGCCTTTTACTCATGCTCCCTTTTTAAGCAGCATAACCCATTTTCCACCTCCAATACTTCTGAAGCTTAGTTATTTTGTGACACATGCTCATTATTTTACCAGTAATGGACTGATGAATAATCTCTAAATTCAGGGGATCACTCTTTTGTTGAAATATTATTTTGAGTCTCCCCACAGCCCTGGTCTTGGCTCAAAGCTGGTGTTTATTTTCTGAGAGACTCGTACCATAAATTCAGGTTTGGTGCATTTCTGAATGTAATTAAAGCTGGTGACATGCCAGCAACACAAGCTCTTTTTAAAGCAGCTCCATTTTAACCTAAAATAAAGATACTAGTATGTTTTATTTAAGTATACGTTGCAGAAATGATGTTGATTTTGTTGAAAACAATCTTGGTTCAATTTTTCATTGCATTTTGTCTGTACTCTTAAGAGCTACAGGGACATTAACTTCAATGAAAAGACAGCAGGCAAGCTGGTAAAACACTATTGCATCTATGCTTTCTTTTTGGCACTGACTGATTAAACCTTCTTAAAAGCTCCATTTAATGTGAAATAAGACCATGCTTCTGTATTAATTGCTTTATTTTATTTTTACTTTGTGTGGTTGGTATGAAGGCATTATCTGCTACTTTTTCGAACAACTGGCTTTGTTTTGATTCGGTATTATTGTGCTGAAGACTGTGTCTCTTCAGTTATTCCCCCCCCAAACAATAATTCTGCATTTTAAGCTCAAGTGAAGTCACTGAATTGAAAATTTTATTGTATTCTGTTGCTGTTTAGGAATGGTTATGCTTGTGATGGTGTTGCTTAAATGTGAAACTTGAAAGTGCTGTTTTTTTTTCTGGCAATTTCTGTTCTGTCTATACACTTAATCACTCCTGTAGTTTTTGTCTTGTGAATGCCGTAGACAAAAATGTCTACTGAAGCTTAAGCTGTGCTCCTAACATGTAAAAGAATCTGAACTAAGGAAAAAAATGAATGTTTTTTTATTGAAATTGATAAATACATATTGAAAGAAATTGTGTATGCTGTTTTCTTCCATCATCTTTGCAGTGTGTAAAATCAATAATTATTCAATCCAAGCTAATGTAGCAGGGGTCAGCCACTGGCCTGAGAGAGCTGAAGACAATTGTTGGGAAGTGCTTCTGTAAGCCATCGTGTTGTGGTGCTGAGAAAGTGTTTTAGTGGTAACTAGAGGCTCTTAATCTCAAATCACAATAAGCCCTGAGGGGAACAGCAGTTTAATCTTTCTGGCATTGATTTTCATTGTTTTGTCAATTATGATGACTTAAATCCTTAATTATTTAGCACTGCGCTTGAATTGGATTTCCTGTACGTCTTCATTAAATATCATTTCAAACACTGCAGCTCGTTAACAGGTCTCAATTTTTATGGACTTTAAATCTGCAGCCACAAGATGGCGCTCTCTTTGAAAACCTTTGTATGTTGCTGTGCACAGACGTAGTTTTTAGTGGTTTGGTTTTAGCAGTCAAGATTCCAGGACTGGATTTTAGATAGCATCTGACATTACAATCCACCGTTCCCAGGGTTTCTCTTTATGAGGGCATGAAACCGGTACTTTTTGTACATCAAGGATGAATTTGTACCAATTTTTATGGTAGGTAGGTTATTTGAAAACAAAACCCTTTGGCAAGACCACTTCTACTGCAGAAAGAAGTTCATTATATTATATAGGAGTACAACTCCAGTCCCTGAGGACAAAATTTAGCGTGTTTTCCAAGTGACTCTAAATGACCAGCTGCTAAAGACCTTATGAAAACGTTAAACTGGACCAGTTAACTGATCTGATCGTCGAGTGGGAATGAAAACCGGGAGACGGCTGCCATCCCGGACTGGAGTTGTGCGCCTCAGTTCATTGGCTTGTTCTGCAGGATGAGCTACTGTCTGGCAGCCAGAGTCGGGGGGTGGGGGAGATTATTTTCCCTGCTTTCTTTTGTCCCAGGAATCCCAGAGGGATTGTGGCTGAATGATGCGCAGACCATTCGATATCTTCTGCAGACGGCATCTCTAATCGACATTCCCCTGTACGCTGTGTGTACGTTCCCTTGTGATTTTCCTTGTCTCGGTCAATGGAGGTATATCATGCTAGGTGCTAGGTGGCTTCTTTCCACCCGTCCCTGCTGTATGGATGTATGGCTGGGGGATGAGGCCTTGTAGCACAACCATAACGATTATAATTTTTGTGTGCATGTACAGTAGTCAGCTGCTGATGTTTCAGGTGGTTGCTTCTTTTTCGGGAAATTAAGGAAAAGTTGAATGTCTCTGGATTCCTGAAAGGATGGGGGGAGGTGCCAATTTCCCTAATGTTAAGTATCTGAAATGGATTAGAATAAACTGGGTGACTATAAGCAACCGTGTGATAGGCTGTTGTGCTTTTTTATACTTTATTATTTTAGAATAATTTTCAGACCAATCTTTACCAAGTTTATCTTCTGAGCTTTAGACAAGCGGAACTGATTGCTTTGTTCTGGGTAAGCGAGACCGGATTCCCCTTGTGAAGTGAGCTGCCTATTAATTCTTATTCTTCACCAGCACTGATGACCGTTGGCACTGATCTGATGAGTAAGCACAAAAGGCCAACAGCAAATGAGTTAAAATCCATCAGGCACAGAAATGACACTGAACAAACAAACGTTTGTGACTTCTGCATTGTTGAAAACTGTGTTTAAACATAAATATGTGTACTTCTTCAGATCAAACGAGAGATTGTAAAAAAGAATAGAAGTTGACCAGATGAATTGCCTCTTCAGTGCATTTCTTTAGTTTGAATGCTTTAGTTTAAAAGCAGTAGTGCCAAATTATAATTATTAGGAATAAGGTCTTGTCTTCTATCAATGAGCACCAATTCCAATAAGCCTTGGAAAGACGTTTCTTATAAAGTTACGTTCTACAACTGTTTCCCTAAGGCCTTTGTCAAGGCCAGCGATGCAGGTGTTTTTGGGATGTTATCTTGTACCGAGTGTTCCAGTGTATTCAGAGCTGAAGATTCTGTGTGGGCGTCGATGCAGATCGATCAGTTGGGTGCTGACCTGTGATAACTAAAACGTTCCTCAAGGTTTCTGTGAAAATTTTGAGCCCTCATATTGTACTTTAACACGAGAGTAACTCTTACCTTTTTTTTTCCCAAAAGGTTTTTGAGTATGAAAGCATTTATCCAAACATGAATGGTGTTGAATTTTAATCATTTCTGCCTTTTTTTAAAGTGTAAAATAACATTTCAAGTTTAATAGACTTTTTAATATTTCATATACTTATGTTTTTCCCTAAAATATTTGGCCAGATGCTTTTTCTTTGTCTTTCACCAACTTGTTTGCTGGCTAGCCAGGTAGATTCCTCGCTGAAATGAAGAAACCAAGGTTCTGGCTGCGGAAACGTCTTCAGGTACGTGGCATGAAAAGGGTGTTGGGACCTAAAGTTTTTCACAGGTTGAAGTTTTTCAACTGCTTGAAAGTAAGCTAACAGGTAACATCCTATCACTATAGGAACTGTGGTCCCCATCTCCAACCTCTTCTTTGGTTCGTAAACCTGAATGCCATGATGATACAGTTAACCCTTTGCAAACCTGTGGCAACACAATGGCAGGACGCCAACAGCCATTCTGGCACAAACTTACGATCAGGTTTGGCGTCAGGACAGCTGTCAGCTGTGCTTGACCCCGGGCGCATATGTTTAGCGTGAGAGAACAGTGGGAGGGAAGGGGGGGAAGGGAGATGGTTTGCAGTCACACTACTTGCACCATGTGCTACCAGGCAAATCCCATTAACTTCTTAAGCCTTTGCTTAAGCACGTAGCATGTGCAAACTGCTTCAAACCTGGGTTTGCACTCGGAGGCAAAAGCTGACCTCTTGCTGATCTATAATCTTCCGTTAGTTTGCGCACCTCCAGGATTGCTCGTTCGCAAGCTTTGTGTTAGATTGGAGGAGGTTTGTGTGCGAGTACGTTGTTTTCAAGTAGGAGCTTTTCCAAGTAGGCTTTCTTCTAAAAAAAAAAAAGAGTTCTAACAAAATGAGATATTTATGTGGCTTGTCCACTGCAAATCCTTTGTTGAAAACCAGATTTCATAAAGTGTAACACTTGCGTGGCATTTTAATTTGTAACACTTGTCTCCTGGTAGGAGTTTGAAAATCTTTCATGTCTTCATATTTTTAATTTTAGGAGCACAGAGGTGCTCCATAAGGTAGCAGGTGTTAGTGCTTATTAGTATACAAAATATTCCATTTGAAGCCGAGATGAGACTGGTGAGCAAGAGTGGGGAAAAAATACCACAAACAACCAGACATGGTTGTGTAAACAGTCATTTCAAATCTCGCGCACTGCCTGTCCCCAGGACACAGGACAACCCTTGGTGCCGTGATGTGATGATTCTGCAGGTTAGCCATGGCCTTATTTCTTTGGGTGACACGTCTGATTTCTAGGATTACAGGATTAATCCAGGCTAAGGTAGCTGTGCTTTCATTGCTTCCCCATATGCTGCTGTCTTGACATTTTCCCCTTGCGTGGCATCGCCGTCAGGCTACCGCTTCCAAAAGTGGATGTCAGGCCTTGACCCCAAACTGGTGGGTTGGTCCATTGCAACCAGATTAGTACCTGTGCTGCTGATATAAAGATGGCAAAAGAAAAATTGATTCACTCCTTTGCATGCATGAAAAGAGTTTTGTGTCACCAGCTCCCTCCTGACTCACTGCCTCACTGTAACCTACTTTTCTAATGGTGACATTAAAGTATTGCGGCACAGTGAGGATTAGTAGATGAGGAGAGTGTCTGACTAGGCTGCTTAATGGTACATTTGTCATGGTACCTCCAGCTAGTCTGTTACTAGCATTGAGTATATCCTTCAGCTTAACAGCAGGGTTACTTTTCTGGAGAAAAAACAGTTGCTACAGGTTTATATCTAATAAAGTCTTACGCTAATGATGTTCCTGAGTTCCCACAGTAATGTCTTTTGTAAAGTTTTTACAGCTCGTTTACTTAATCACAGTCAGATGTAAGAGGGGGGCATACTGCGTAAATGTATCCATGCAGCTTTTAATTATAATCGTAAGAAATGCTCCTTAGTTAAAGAAGTGTAAAACGAGCTGTGTGATGCCTTAAGGAAGCTAATAGGAAGACCTCTGTTGTAAAAGTTTGTTTCTAGATTTTGCAACATTTTTTTCTATATCTGGTGAGTTCTGGTCTATCCAAGGCAGTTATCTCTGTATCCACTGAGTGAAACTGTTAATCAGGAGGAAGTGGGTAGGGAAGAAGTATTAATAAAACCAGGTTCAGTCATGTCCATAGATCTGATAATCGTGATCACCGGGGAAAATTCTTTCCATTCCGGACACACTGCAAGTCCTGTGCTGTCCAAGTCCTTCTGTGTTCTCTGCTTGTTGGATATCTCTGAAAAACACAGTGTGCAGAAGTCTGGGGCTGGCTGGCCCATAAGAAGGCATTCCTGATGCTCTTCAGGCTTTCAGCTTCCGGGGCTGCGATGCAGTCCAGCCACAGTTATGTTCTCCACCTCCAGAAATGTGCTCGTCAGCACTTTTGTTTGTTGTCGTTATCAGAATTTCAAAGGTAGCCTATTACTCAAAGTTAGGGGGGTAAAATGCTGATGCTGAGGTTGTTTATTTGTTTTGCCACCAATTTCCTGCTTTCCCTGGCGTTAGTGGAGGGGCTTGTGTACTTCTCCGCGCCTCTGTAGTGTGGATTTTCATGATCAAATCCCATCCCCGCAGTATTTTTTCGATGTTTGTCAGAGAGGAAGTGAAGAATGAATAAGTGGGGGAAAAAAAGACACCTTAGTTGCCTGTATTTATTTATTCTTTCCTCACCTCACATTTACAGTGTGGATATTAACAGCTCCCATTTTAGGGTGTTTTTGTTAGTGTTGTTTTGCTGCGGATGTACTCAGAGGTGATTAACGCCTCTGTAAGTCTGGATGTGGGACGCTGCAGTATTAATGAGCTATTCAGGCTCTTTCCTGTTTCTTTTTCCCCTAATTCTTCTGACTGTGCTGTGTCCTCTTGCTGTTTCTCTGACCCCTGACGTGTACCAGAGCTTGGAGGAAAGCCTATCTGGAAAGTGGCAGTGTGGTAACACTGGGATAGATCATTTTGGAGTGGAATGAGGTGGAAGCACAGGTAGAAATGAAGGCTATCGCTTTATGATTTAGAGACCTGACATTTATTTCCTTGTCCGTTCACATAAGTTGACATTTTGCTTTCCGTTAAAAATACACACTGGGAGATTCGTACACTGGTCATATGAAAAGTCATAATTTCTAGGTGGGTTTGTGAAATTGCTTCTGAAATGTTTTCAACAAATCAATTTTAAGCACTGGCTTGAGACTCCAGCCAGACTAATGAGGAGATGTACCCAATACCCTTCCTCACAAGGGACGAGGGACTGAACCAGGGGTGGGTTAATTTTTAAGCGGTCGATCAGACTTATTCTGTGTGCCATTTGGAGGTGGGAGGAATGTGCAGACAGACAGGTGGGTAAGGCTGCAGACAATCTCACAATATACAGACAATCTCACAGCTGTGAGACAGAGGCACTTGCAAGTCACACCACTGCACCCCCTCCACCTGGTGCGCACTGGCCACCTGAAGAGCACATGAGGGATGGAACTTGTTCCGACCACTTCAGATGAGCGTTTTCAGTTTCCCTTCGGCTACCTCAGACAACATGAATGCAAAGTAATTAAAAGCAACACCACCATCTGTTTACTGATTTATCTTTACTGATCCATGAATCTCTAATTTCACTCTGTGGCTGCTCTGATGGGCTTGTGAGTACTTAGTACCTCATCTGTGTGTGTGTGTCTTCATAGTCAGTTCACAACCCACTGAACTCTGGGTGCCTGGGGAAATTTAATAGAAGAACTGTGAGTCAGGTCTGCAAATGCTTTCTCTAAGCTGGGTGAAGGCAATAGATTGAGGTCAAATAAAAAGCAATTGTAACAGCTGAAAATACATGTAGAGTATGTTCTACTGAAATCAAGATTGCCTGCATTGTTTTGTGAGGTCACAAGAGTCTAGAGTTCATAGTTTTGGCAGTTTTGGCCAGTGTAAAATCTATTGCAAGCTAAATAAAATATAAATGTTGCAGCTGAATCCAAGAGTGGGCAATCTTGAACCTAAAGGACCTGTGTGTCTACAATTGTTTAGATCTTTTCAATTCTGCAATGCCGAAGAGCTGATGAGATGAAGAGCTGGGAGACGTTGTTAAATTGGTCTTATTAAGTCAACAACAAGCTGATTTACTTTGCTAATAGATGAGTTGGAAAACCCAGCAGAAACATTGGCCCACCAGGTATTTTAACCCCTGGAGGAAGATGAGAGAAATATGACCTAAACCAGGTGAATAGGTGTAGTGCCATCAGTATGCAGTTGTTGAGGTCTGTGTACTACGACAATGCATTGTATGTTCTGCACTCTATCGAATTTTGAATCGATACCACACTATTAGTTAACCCAAATGTTGATGGTCTTAACATGGTGTGAATAGTCTGTTGGCTCATAATAGGAAAGAAATACTGTATAAAAAGATCTTTGATGTAGTATGCTCTGCTAACCTCCCTTTGAAGAGGTTCGGGTTGGGTCAGAATCCTAGAGAATTATGCCCTACCTGTACATTATCATCATCCCATGATTTAAAGAGCCCTTAAGCCATGTGTCCCTCTGGTCTTATGATTCTCACATCTTTGTCTGGTTTCCCCTCAGATCTGTTGACTACTGTCTGAAGAACTGTATTGCTTTAAGCTCCTGGCATTGACTGGGTGCAGAGCTTTGCTAGGTTCTGTATTACAATCAACACTGTGGTACATTTGGTGACTGCTGCGGAGGAGTAATTTAAAGTCAGGTAGAAGACTATCTAAATCTGAGGATTTGAAGCAGTCATTAGTGATGTTCACGGCATTGCAGTTGCATCTTGGTGTTTATTATCCTACTGCTTGACAACTTTTTCTTTTCTGCATTTTTTACCACAATAGTTTGCAACATCAGCATGGTAATGTAGTATAACTTTTCCTGAAAGTCTAATTCTATAAATTCAGTCCTGGGATGTTGCTTTGTATCGATGCCATTAGAGAAGTTATCTTAATTTTAGAGCACAAAATGGTTTCAGTACTAATTCACTACAGCTCTTTTCCTCCCTCTTAGTTTCCTCTGGCAGGTAGGGGGCAGTGGAATTCCACAAGCTTCAGAGACCGTCTGTTGTATTTACAAACACTTCACCAGAGAAATTAAAGCAGCTGTCCAAACAGTCAGCTCAGATCTGAGAGTGACAGATGCAGGGGAAACGTGGGGCGGATATAACCGACTTTCAGTGGACTGAAATTTCTGAAAAGAACTGCTGTGTGCATTTTTAACTTCTGTGAGCAGCAATAAGAGGCACTTTGACAATCCTGTCAGCATGAAAGAAAAGGATGAGAATGTCAGAAAGTCAGTAAGGCACTGACCTAACGTCTGAAATAAAGCATACTAGGATGAAGAAAGCATCTCTCTAGCTTTAATCTTCAACCTGAAGCTTCAAAACAGACGTGCCCGTCTCCTGCTTTGCCTTCCCTTGACAGTTACTCTGCATGAATGGGGAAGGCTCCCTTGTTGCCATGGGAACGAAGCCTATGTGTTTGTGCTGGAAATGGCCTCCACCCTGCTGAGTACAGCATAAAACTCTGAAGCTCGCTGTCAGGTGCCAGGCCATCTTGTCAAGGTTCCCTCTCCCTTTTATACTCTGAGTCCCAGGATAAAACAGCAAAATAGAGTCCCGCCCCCCCCCCCCCCACCCCGAAATAACCCGCTGAAAATAAACCACTAGCTTTCCAGAGCACTTGTTTGGATCATAATGCTGTGACACAGCCAATGAGCTGGAATTTTTACATAAAGAAAATAAAATGCTGACATTGCAATTCTTCTCTTGACGGGCATTATTCTCAACGCCCGACTCAAAAAAATCCTAGTCCAGACCTGCAAGGACACTTGACAATCCTGCACAGTAGAAAATAAAATATAAACGTTTTTTTTATATATATATACAAGGTGTGCTTGAGTCCGTCCTGCACACTGTCTCCATCGTCACCCCCAAAATATTCCAGAGGTTGGGGAAATACACACCATGTTCTGTCCGGACTGTTCTGGCTGCTCAGAGGCACATCATTCAATGCGCATTTCCTAATAGTCAGGCCGGTGCATGCTGCTTCCTCTTTGTGGTTTTCCCCAATATGCAGCTGTCCCTCTTTATACCGAGCCCCTCTATATCTTATCGCCAGTTTCCGTAACTGCCTTGGCAGTATCTTGGGTGGAGGCTGTATTTATTTTTAACCGCTTTCTGAGCATATGTGCGATACCCAAGCGTCGTTTTCGCCTCCATCTGTGCATCACGTGCTTTTCCTTCAGGAAAGCGCTGCTGCGCCTCGTTTGGCCGCGGAGGTGACTCGTTGAGGCGGGATGCCTCGAGCACGGGGGCGTGGGGTGCTGGCGGTGTCGTGCCCCGCGCTCAGGAGAGCAGAACCCCGAGCGGCGAGGAGGCAGATGGGTGGCGTGTGAAGAGCACAGGTTGCTCCTTGTCTCCCACTGTAATCTCGGTGCTGATTTCCTGACTGAGGTTTCCCAGCAGGGCGGGCAGTAGGAAGGCCTGGGACACCCGGTGGCGGACCATATGGTGATCTTGTTCCGAGGGCTTGGAAATAGCTTTGTGAATTTCTTTGAAACATTCATAACTGCTGCCGATATACCGTGGATGTCAAACACATTTTTATGCGTTAACTCTTTGCCTCTTTCTCTTGGTGGGAAAAAAAAAACACAGATTAAAGATTCCCACTTACTACAGCGTGAAGGACAAAAGCTGTTCAAGTTTATTTACAATAAAGCTTTGCAATACTGTGCTTCCAAAAGCGTTATCCTATTACCCTATTCACTGGGTTCAGAAAAAAGATGAAAAGGAGTTTTTTTAGAGGGTGGTGAGATTTATGTTCCAGTCAGAGCAATTCACTGTATGCTTTTTAAATTTACAATTAAAAAGGTTTTTTTAACAGTTCTGGAGTCCTTAAAAAATGACAGTGTTTTGGCATCAGATATATACTGTATGTAACAATACATATTACAAAGAGTACAAAAACTAATTAGTTCTGTGAATAATGGAGGCAGGAAGCGATTTTATCTTAACTGGAGTGCAGTAAATTCAGCAGAGACACAAGGGCTTGCTACAGCTAAAAAAAAGGAAATACAAATGCTGGTCTTTTGAGACCAATGTCATTTTTTTTCTCCTTTGCCAGCAAACGTTCAGAGTCACATAAAGGACAAAAAATACATTTTCAGGCCAGCGGGGACCCTTTTTTCTGGATTTTGCCTACTCTTGAAATTTTGCAAAACATGAGCACTGCACTGCCTACAGCCACCCAATCATTGGTAACATTGCTTTAAAGGAAAACCTTCACCTCTCCACCCTGTTCCGATGAAAATAAAAATGCTAGATTCCAGGCTAGACAGTACTACTGAGTGGGGGGTTCCTGGTCTGTGATTAAATCGAATCTTGATTTCAGGATCCATTCACACATCAATGTAATTAAAACAATACTGATTGCTTAGTGAAGACAACATAATTGATTGCTTTTCCTTTACTGGTCCACACTGGAGCATGTAGGACAATTCAAAGACAGGGAGAGAATCCTGCAGCAAGAGTGCTTTTATTTCATTTAGTGAAGAGGCTCATTTATACACCTGTGTATATAAAACAAATTCTTTATGGGTCTCTGTTTTTTCATTGCTTATAGTATAATTAGCTGACATTACCTGTGCTTTGCATAATTAATACAGGATTTGTTTTTTCTACATTATAGGTAGTTGAGCAGATATTGACTTAGTGTCTGTTATACCTTATGCAATACAGTACATCATACTAGTCCTGCTGTATTTTACACTTGTGGCAATAGCTTCACAAAATATGGTATCTACGTTGCATGACTACAAGCATACTTGAAGCCTACAGTAACATTCCACTGTTCATTTTTCAAACCAAGCTTTGTCATTCTTTATTCCTAAATTTCTAATCTACCAATGGCTGATGTACAAGGCCACACAGGTTTGCTATTGCTGATAACACCCAAGCCCCTGCTGAAAACTGAGCACTCCAAATGTTCACCGATTCTTTGTGCTTGCGCCAGTCTGAGGGCTTTTCATGTAATGTAACAAGACCTCTCACGGACAAAACCGAGTTATCTTGGCAGGTTTGAAGGCATAGAGGGATGTAACATGATCATTGTGTTTGTATGAGCTCTCTGGAGGGTGCCACCTGTCTGCTGTAATGTCAAGTATCAGTGTAATGAAGGCTGGCTTTAGTAAAATGTGGCAGAACACCGAGTACTGCTCTCACACCCTGGATAGGTTTTAGCTCATGGTTAACTGAATATGTTCACACAAAACTAAGGTACAGTAATTAGTGTGAATTAACATTAAGTTGCTACATGAAAATACAGTAAGAGTTTTTTCTGTGAAGAGAATGTTTTCCGTGAAGTTAATTTTCTTACTTGTGGTTTAAACATTATTCACGATGACCAAACCCCTCCACGTCTATAGTATATAAAACACGTCAAGTGTTCTAGTTGTATCTGAATCTTTAGGTATACATGTACTGTATGTCAACAGATTATTTCATTGAATAAAAAGAAATAATGCAATTTGTTTTAAAAGCATGCAATATTTCATTCTGTGCCCCAATAATGTTGTCTTGCATTTGAATCCTCTAAAGAACTGAAAGATACTCTGTAAGAACTTTTCAAGAAAGTGGACAGCAGAATGAGCATGCATTTGTTCTTGGAAGTGTGGGTGGGCGTTCTTGCATGTGAAGGATGAGAGAATATCTTGTTGCAAAAGAACTGAGTCGGTACATTGAGAGAACAAACAGGTTAATTCCACCCTAAAGGTAAAAAGAATGAACACCAATATTTCAGTTCTAGAGCCTTCTTCAGGTGTGCGACACATCTAGTGTGCTTTTTCTTTTTCTTTTGTTGAATTGAAGTCTGTTTGTCCCTTTGCATTCAAGACCATTGTGACACAACTCCCCACTCTGCCCCTTTAACAGAGAGATCTGCACCTTACACTGTGTTGCATCATAGTGAGCCATTTGCCGTTTCCTTTTATGGACAGCAAGTGTTCTGCTTTTCCATGGTGAATATAAACAAAGTCTTGACTGGCGTCACGATCGTTAATCACTCTGAATCTTTTTGGTCTGTTTCATCGCAAAGGCTGGCCTGACAAAGTCCATGCAAGGTCACCTCTAAAACCATTGAAAAGAGCATCTTCTGTGGAGCACACACATTAAAACCCCTGAGAGCTCCGTCCTCCTTTGATCTGATGGGCTTTTGTACAGCAGTATCCTTTTGTATTACAGAAAAATGTGACCAAGATCCTCAAATTTTGGGGGGCTAATGGACTCAAACCTAAAGTGAGTCAAAATCTTATGGAAATTAAAGAAAGAAAAAAAAGCTTCTGGATGTAACAACAGACAACAAACGTGGAAACTATTTGGAAGCGTATAAAAAATAATGTTTGCTATGGAGGGTCATTGGTCATTTTTAAACCAGTGCACACTGTCTTTGTATTGAGGCACTGTTGTGTCTATGTTGTGTAACATTTCACCACAGGTGGTCTTTGTGTGCTCTGTACTTGGTTAGAACAGTCTTCCTCGGTCAGTACTAATAGCTTAAAAGTTATTTTTAAATTCACGGTGCTGCAAAGTCGAAAAGTGTCCAAAAAGGCAAAGCCTAGACTTGGGTTGACAGTAATGAACTTACTTGTATTATAATTACTTTTGTGAAGTAATGCCAAGACTTCATTCAAACCTGTTTTTTTATTCAAATACTGTAACTGCCATTTCAGAGTACTGTGTTTTGTGTTCTGATATGATGCCAAAGATGTTTGTTCCATGTCCAGTTTCACACTGTATGAAGCCTTATTTGAGTCAAGAATGGAATCGTAAATACTGTATGAGAAAAAATAGGAAGGCCACAAAAAATAGGAACTTGTACATGTGTGTGTGCCAATTTCTTCTTCGTTGTTAACAATTATTTGGAAATGAGTTAATTTGTAATGACAAAACTGCACGTTGCCCTGCAGAGTAGATCGGAAAACCTAGCTTGCTGTGCTAGAGTGTTTTTTGTCAAGATATTTTATATTTTGTATGAATTGAGCTCTTTAAAGAGTGACAGGTGCACAAGATGTTCCTGGCTGAGGCAGCCTTCAATAGATTTGGCCTTTAATTATGTTGACAGGAGTACTACCACCTTTTAGCCTGATCTCCTCAGATCTTGGAAGGTTAGCAAAGCTGAGCCTGGGGTGGGAAGACTTCCAAGGAAGACCAGATTGCTACCGTAAGTGGTGTTGGTAGACCAGTAGGCGGTGCTCTTTTCTTTGGCCCAGCATATCCAAAACAGTATCCCAGCATAGTGATGGAGGGACACTGTGTTTCAGATCAGACATTAAACGCAGTAGGAATATAATGCTGGTTTCCAGGCTGGAGTCCACTTTGACCAGCCTGGCTTTCCTGAAAAGCCCCCTTTATTGAGGTGGTTAAGTAATTTGTCACTTCTCTGCCAGCTCTGCTGTGGCATGGGGCTGATGGCACATAATGGCTGCCATCTGTCAGTCATATGGGAGCTGCACTTCAGTGGTGGATGAAGTGAGTCCCCTCCTACATGTCAATCTCTTTGTGTTGATTGGGAACTGCTCTGTATAGACTGAATTAATTATAATTCATTATTTCCAGGGTTGGGGGTGCTGTACAAGAATACTTGTCTTTGTTGGCAATAAAAGTGGATTTTACAATTGTTTCCATAACAATATTCTGGCCTACTAAGTCAGGCACAGAGACAAACAGAGCTAACATAACAAGGAGAGATATTTATGCTTTTTAGTCCATTTCACAATCAGTAACGATAAGGAAACCTCTAAAAATTTTAATTCCTTGCTGTTATATAGTGTCTTCAATCCCAAAGTGGATTCTGTTCTACAAAATCCTAATCTGTCATGACTAGTTTTACTTTATATATATGATTTTACAATGCAAAAAGCTTCTAAAAAGGCAGCTTCTGCTAGCTTTGTGTGATTTCTGGCTCTTTACACATGTACACTTCATTGAACGTCTCTCTGGGGAATACTTTAATTCAGGAACACTAGCACACAGCATTACAAATACAAGAAGAGCAAATTTCTTTCGAATATTGTGCTGACATTACTGGGAAGATAATTGTGTTTGTATCAACCAAAGAAGGTGATTGTTATCTGTAGTCTGAATTACAGTGCTCTTATTGAACCACCTTTTCTCTGGTAACCCAGATTTATGAATGAATTCAGATAGTGGTGTTGTAACAGCTTCTCTGCTGTGTTAGGTCAATAGCCAATTTAAAAAAGCATGGATCCATGCCTCTAGTCATACATTTTCAGTCAGCAAAGAAACAAATAATAGCTACATTGAATTAATGATGCCTTCTGTGTAAACCAGGGAATGCTTTGATTAGCTCTAGTGTGGTTTACTGCAACGTTTTTCAATTATGTTACAAAAAAAAAGACAAGTGGAATTCTTATGAATTTTGCAGAGATTTTAATTAGGTTTTTTGACTGGTAGTTATTACTTTGTAAATATTAGGATTATTGTTCAGGAAGTGAAACATAAATTAAACACATAACGGTTTGAAAAGTTAAACATTTTTGCCCAAGTATTTACCTTGTCTTTTATAATTGTGATAAGAACCTAATTTAGCTGTTCAAGAGTAAAGTATGTTGCTTTTTCTACCCTTTTAGTATTCAATATTCAAGATTTGAATTGAGGTCCACAGCTATTTTAAGATATTCCAGTTTCATCCCAGACACTAAAGATTAGACTGAGCCAGTCTGTTTTCATAAGATAATCTGTGTCATGTCCTTTCCCTACTGTACAGCAAATTCGTGCTGTAGCCAAAGAAAACTGCTGATCCACTGGTGACGGCCCACACACAGCAAAGATTATTTCTGTGTATACATATGAGCCTGAAAAGTGCCTCTCCAGTTCCATCTGTGTATTTCTGTTTGATAAACATGAACAAAACTGCTATGTTCACCATCTGTCATGAGAAGTATTAAGGGATGGAGTTGACTTCCCAAAAGACAAATGGCAGTATTCAATTATCAACAGATCCAGAGAAGCAGTGTCCATAAGATTTCCAACTAAAAAGGTACTTTTTGATTCCAACTTATGGGTGTCCTCTGTAATATAAACCCAAGTAAGCAGATGCTTTTATGAATGGGTAATTGTAAAATAGAAGCTGTTTATTTGGCCATTTCCTTGGAGCTATAATAAGTCTCCATTTACAAAGAGATTTTTAAAACAATTTTTGAGACCTTCAGATCGTTTTTGTACAGTGCAGTATTTGTTCCAAATAAACTCTTTAGCGATTTGTTTCTACATTTTCCAGACATACCCATCCCTGTCTATGACTGGGCAGTCAGAGAAAATGGGGCACAATAAATGCTGTAAAGAAACTGGGAAAAAATTTAGGCAAAAAATAATGAATGGTCTCTGACAGAACAAAACCTCTATATCTTACTTGTTCATGACACACTCTCCATCAAGTGTTATCATTCTCCTACAAATGATTGTCTTTGAGGAATCAGAGCTATGATGCTAATGAAAATCCAGTTGCTGTAGACCCGTAGAATGGGGGGGTGCCATTGATCGAAGGTTGAGTGCCTCTGTGACGGAGTACGAAATGCTTACCTCAGCACATCGGTGGCTTGTGTAGCTGATCTGGCATGCCACATTGCGAGGGCTTTTAAAACAGGACAGGTTTAGGGCAGTCAGTTTGTGGTTTGTGAGTGATGTTGACTTAAATGTTGGGATTCAGCTGGCAATGAACTTACAACAACCTGGATGTCATGGTCTGTTAATGCACAGCAATGCAAACTGACGGAGCCAGCAGAGGGAGAGCTGGCAGCAAAGGAGTCAGGTCGCTGCTCTTCATGCACAAGCATTCAGACAATGGTATTTAAGGAGGATTTCATGATGGAGAGTAAGAGACATAAGATTCTCTAAATCTTATGACTATCCAGACTGAGATGAACTGATGTGTTTTCCTTTATAGCAGCCTGTGTTACCTTCAAATATTTGCCAGTATTTCTCAGATTCTGTAAGAATTTAATTCTCGGATGCTATACAGGTAAATATGAAAATGAAGACATGAAACTGAAGAAACCAGTGCTGACTGTTGTTTCAGCTGTTTCGCCACAGCTGTTGCAATGTATGTAACATGCTTTGGAAAGAAAGACTGGGTTGAATGTCTGCTGAGGTTTGGGACATTAATACTGTCGCCTTTCACCACGACAACAAAGAACACATACCCCCAGCGATTGGGTGCTTTTCTTTGCCTTGGCAACAGAGAAGCCTATCAGAATAGAGACCCCCTCTCCCTCAATGGAGACGATAAGAATTATAGAGAAATAATAGCGAAGGAGAAGGTAAATGATCTTGTGACATGCCCCATAGTCCATTAACTGTGTCTGCTTGAAAACCTACTCTAAAAAACACTTTGTGTACCACTTATCACAGAAAGTCACCGTTGCTCAGTTCGTTATTTTAAAAGGGTTTACTGCACAGTCTTCCTCCAAACACAGAAGACACATGGCATTTCCAAATAATGGCAAAAGTAACGGTTGTTAATAGAAATAACAACACAAAAATGAGTTCTTTGAGCAATCTTGTTCTTGGGTTGGGAGCCAGATAACTGCACTTTGAAACCCTTGTCCTTCTGAAGGAGATTTGAAAGGGGAGAGCAATGTTCTCTGCAGTTTTTATTTTTGGTCCAATGATTAAGAAACATTCCTGTTTCCTGTTTGGACCTGAATAGCGAGTACTCATTCCCTCTCACACATCTTTCATACTGGAGTTCATTAGAGGAGCTTGTTTACAGCCTGATGGTACAGAGCCCCATGTCCATCAGGTTTGTTAAATTATGTCATTTAGAAAACATCGGAACAGAAAATGACTGCCCTTAAGGACCAGAGTTCCTTTACTTGAGCACATGACTTGCTTAATTGATCAATATAACTTACGAGTGTTCTTCATCTTTGAAACTTGTGCTCTCCAGATTCAGGGCTGTAGACCCCCTTCTTTAAGCTGTTGTGGGTTTATATCACATCCTTACAATTGCGACCATAGTGGGAGTTACAACAATACAGCTGGTACAGCTGGGACTTCACAGCTGCCCTCTCTCCATCATTTGTCCCACACTGCCCCTCAGACAGGCAGGGCCCCTAAGCCACCACAGCTCCTGGAGTCTGACTTGTGAGCACTGCTACTGGCCACTGGGCTATTAGCAGTGTGTGGCTGTCCCCATGGCAACCCAGGCTTTGGTTTCCAATGCGCTGAGAGGTGATAAAACCAGGAGTCCTGGGTAACTGCAGCAGTTCTGCTCTAGAGAACGTGTCAGTAACTGTTTCCTTGGTAACATGAGAGCTGTGTGTCTGTGTGTGCCTTTGTAACATTTGGATTTAAAGAGCCAGGCCCACTGCATGTTTTATGACTATATAACAAAACAACAGCAGGTTTTATACAATCACATTAAGTATTACCATTGATTTGAAAAATGTCTTCAGGTTATGATACCACTACAGCTATACTTGGAATTGTATACTTATAATGTCTTGTGTTTGCTATATGTCAATGTGTAAATGTAAGCAGTTAACTTCAGTATTTCAAATATTTAGCTTAAAATTGATAAAACTATTAAGAAAAGAAAAAATAAACGCTGGCATTTGACTTTTGAATACAGGTGTGAAAATTTGTGAGATTTCTGGTCTCTGGAAATGCATTTCCCCCAGAAAGGTGATCTTGTTAGTACAATTTCTCTGGAACAAAAATATTTTTCACTGCTGTTTTTCCACCAGTTCCCTCAGTGCCTTTTCTTTTTTACTGCCTTAAGCAGCTGATTCACACCTACTATCCAGAGTTTTGCACATCCTAATTAATCATCTGTGAATAGTATTGCAGCAAAAATGGTGTGACTTTTATTTTCAAACACCCAAAGAGCTTTCTGCTGTGAGCTGAGAACGTGGTGTCTGGGTCTGGATTGTGCGAGTGGAGCTCTTTGCCTGTGCGGTCAGGCTGTTTGCTGGCACTCTGACAGAACCACCTCTGACGGGACTTGCCCAGAGTGACCTTCTCAAGTGGTTGTCGTCCTTGACGATTGACTCATTGACATGTGGCACCTAATGGCCTAATGAGGGGCTGCAGTTACAGCCAATCTGCCACTACAGTCTGACAGTTGTTGTTCTTTTAAATTGACACTTGGGTTGACAGTTTGTTAATTGATTAGATTATTGGTGGAGGGTGTTTATGCACATTCCTACATGGGTTTAAATAGCATTTGCATGGAGCTTAATGGCATATGTTTTGGTAAAAGCTGCAATAAAGCCTCCTGCACTTACTTTGACGGCTTTGTGTGTGTGTGTGGAGATCCTTGGGACCACCTAGCTATACTGATGTATAGAGAGGCTTAACTTATCATTATACTGGTAACAGACAAACTTAACTGATTTGGAAGATGGCATCTTTGGAGCTCATCCTTTATCTATAGGAGCCTCTGTGTACCTATGTATATCAAATAAATTCTGAGCTTGTATACACACAGCTGGAACTCCAGAGGAATAACGAGTGTGAGAAGCAGCCTAGACAACCGCACTCAACAGTCCTTAAAGACACTTCATTGTATAGCTTGGCATGTTTCTGTAAATCTGGATTTGATTGTTAAAAATGTTCAAATCTCAAAGCCGTTTGTAAGAGCTGGTATATTTTGTGGTATAATGGAATTAATCTCCTAGAAGTTTATTTACACAAATTAGGACATAATGTCTAAGATTCTAGATATACCATTTCCTTGTGTTCTGGAATGCCCAGATGCTCACCTTATTTTTTTTTTTTTTTTGGCTGAGCAAGCTTCCAATACGGATCTTTGTTTGCTGTAACCTTGGCTGAATAGCCTGTCATCCCTTTTGGGAATGAAATTTCTCATCTTAGCTCTTGGAGACATGATTGCACAGCTTCTGGAAATTTTGTTCTTAATGCCCTTCCTAGAATGACGAGAAAGCATTTGAAAATTCAGCATAAGTACAGCTGTATTTTCTCCCAGGCGAAAAATTGCAGTTAGGCAATTTTTTTCTAAGCTTGTACTGTACACGCCACCACAGCTATCTGGATGAAAATATATTTGGCCAGATGGTAAAGCAGTGAAGAGAGACACAGTGTAGCCTTGCTCTGCTGTTTTGTGTACATAAATGGTATTGTATGCATAGTGAAGCGATCTGAAATAATCAATCAAAGGGAAAATATCGGCACAGTAACAGAGCTGCATGCTTCAGATTTCCCGAAGCTTCCTAGTGTCACGTCATCACTTGAGTTCATCTAGGAAAACATTTGGTTTTGAGGAAATGGAAACTGCCAAAATAACCCTGGATTTTCCCATTTTTGTTTCAGTTTAAAAGGAGAATGTCTTTTTTTAAATCGTCCTTTAACTTGAAAGCTTTTTGTTTCCCTTTGCAGTGTGGCAGGAGGTAACGGGAGGTGTTTAATGTGGCATCATTTTTATTCATAGTTAGGAAGAGGCACGGTGCCAAATCCAAGGTGACTGATGTTCACTATGCTGCTCGAGAATTTTTAACACTACTCATTTTGGTGCTTTAACTAAAGGAAAGTAAGCATGCTGTGTTTGACAAGACAGACTGTAAAGAAATCCAGTTGTTTCTGAACCATTCAAACACTTAAGGCTACTTATTTTGAACAATGGCGAAACGGAAACAGTAATTATCTTGAAATATAATTAAACTGTGCCTGAAGGCATAACATTTACTGCCTCTTTTCAGCATGCATTCCTATTCTACTTTTATTGGTCTCAAAGCCATTCATGGATGAACCACATTAAGGGCATTGCCATTTGCCAAACAGCATTAGTATTTGCAGTGGTGTTACTGTATCGGAATACTGATACACTGGAAAAAGTGATGGTTGTGACATTATCCAGTTTGATGGAGAACTGGATGTTTGACACAGACAAAGATAACGATTTGTTTGAATTCCTAATAGCTAAAGCTTTGGAGCACGGCATTGTGGGTGGTCAAGATAATATTAAATCCGTATCAGTCAGACAGTTAGGTCCTCTAAATAGACTGAGTATGCAACAGTTGTAATTACAGGTAGACTGGAGGAGAGAAGTCTATAACAAGGGCTTCAGCACAGTACTGTAAGTGCACTTGCAAGGGTATCTCAGCCAAAATGAGAAGTGTTTGTAGGTATGCTTGTGATTAGTTAAAGGGGACAAACAAATAACTGATTACACTGCTCGTTTAATTACCTATTCAGCACTTAACTTTGCTCATTTTCTGATTCCAGTGTTCGTAATTCCAAGCTGTTGCTGTTGATCTATTGAGTTTCATCTCTGTTCTGATCTTCTTTGTTTAAGCACTTTTATGTCTCATTTTACTTTGCAAAGAATTGTAATCTGTTTTTAACTTTTACTAATGCATGTATTCCCACATGGACAGGAAAGACTGACCAGTAAATGCATTCCACGTATTTATTCTAAAAAGCTGTTTTTCTCTCTACCATGTGAATAGATTGTTTTTTATTTTGCATTCACAGTAGTTTTTCTTTTGCATTGCTTGAAGAACACCTCATATATTCTCCAGAGACAACTTCGCAGACAGAGGACAATCATCAATCACCATTTAAAAGAAGGCGGGTTTAAATCTATTTTTCTCTTGCATCTCTATAGGTGGGACAAGTTCAGGCAGGTTTTGCTTGAACCAACTGTGTAGCAGATCTCTGGGTGCAAGGGACTATTAACCATTCCAGCATTAAGAAAATGCATTGTAGAAGCTACCCCTCATTGCCTGATCAATGGGCCTTGACCATTTCTTCTAAAAGCATCCTGTCCTATGAAGGCTGGGCAATTTGTTCTTCATGCTTACACAGATTGAACAGGGGGATGCAAGGCACCACAGCTTTATAAACTAGAACAGTGCCTTGGGAACACTTCCGCTGATATTCATATCCAGTGAAAGATAAGTTGTGGACTCCTCACTGCAGCTTGTATCCTTCTTAAATACAGTCAAAGGAAAAGGAAACAGCTTAACTGTCTGAGATGAGCCACACCGAAACTCTAGAAGTGCTTGCAACTAAGAGCTAGTTTTATTTGCTGTCCAGGACCAAGGAAAGACTAATCCACTAACTCTTCTGCCAGTTTTACGTGCAATCAATTGGTTCATGAGATACTATCTCCTTTGCTTTAATTCCTTTCATAAATAACTATATAGGTTTCCTTGAAGCAATAACTCACAGGTGGTGTAATCCAAATGTTGTGAGGCATGCTGCCACGCACTGATAAGAACCAGCAACAGAATCTGTTTGGAAGGGGTGTGAATAGTCCTGTTATCTGTATGTGCACTCTGTGCAGTCGCAGGCTGCAGTGCTCACTGTTACAATAGGGCGACCCTGAAACTGGCCAGGACATGGTGATTGAAGGAGCCTGATATTTTGAAAAGGGCAGATTCTCAAGTTCTGCAGTAGAGGGGGTTCTTTCTTTACAAATAATAGCTGTGGAGAAGCCGAGGATGTGTTGAGAATATGTAGGTAGTCCTTAGATGAGTGTCCCCTGGCCATGCCTTGACACTACTTTCAAGCCTTATCCTCACCCTTGGGTGTAGTGTGCTTTTGAGGAGTTTCATTTTGACTTTTGGTCTTGCGAGATTTTTTCTTTGCCATTGTTTCTCAAGAAATGGTCTATAAAAGTAGTGTCCATTCAAAATTAATTAGTAGGGAAGAAAAACTCAGATTTTCTGAAGTGAATTCTTATTTAAAATGCTTTTTGGATGCACATTTGTCACAATTGTCTAATAATTGCCTTAATTATACAGAAGCAAATGATGTTGTGATAAACGTGATCTGTATTCTCAAACTGCAGCAATAACTGGTTATACATAAGCACTCTGGACACTGAAATCACCTGTAATCAAAGCTCAGTTGGAGATGTATTTTCCATCTGGCTTGAAGCTATAGCCAATTCCACACTATTCGCCTCCTGCTTAGTGCTGCATTTAGGTGTTATGAGGGGCCATTTAAACAGAGGGAGTTATTTACATTATGTGAAGCTGAAAGGCAGGGGCTTGTTTTGGTAACAGTGGTGTTTGACTTTAAAACCTTGTTGCTGTTACCCCCTGGCACACAGAGTAATGGTGGGTCTGTTGATTTACTGAAGTGCCATTCTGCTTAAAGTGGCACTGCAGATTTGAAAAACCGCACAGGTGCCTAAGCATACTTAAATGGTGCTTGGCCTTCCCTGAAAATTGTTCATGTATCCCTTTGTTCGTAGATGGTGAATAACTGCTGAAGTGAAGCATCTGTTTTGTTTTTTGTAAATCCAACATTTGCATGGGCGTCGCTCATACCTGAGCTTAATGCACCACAAATCATATTGTAGCTGCCATGGCACTTATAGTGTTAGAGAGGTGCTTTCTGTGCTTTCTTCAGTTTAATGCACACTGCCCCCCTCCAATAGTGCACAGCTGGCTATTCTGAAATATGAATGCCCTCTTACTGGCGTGCAGAGCTGGGGTCCTGATGGGACTCCTGCCCTCTGTGTGGAGTCAGATGAATGTTTTTTTCTTGTTGCACAGCTGTCTTTGTGAGGGTGTTGATGGGATGGCAGCTTCTGTTTCACACTGTAAGCCGGGCCTCTGGTTGGGTCTGCGCCCCTGCAGATCACAGCGCTGCCGTCGCCTTGTAAGGGAAGGAAGAAAGAAACGTGCACTGCTTCCTCGCACCCCTGCCTGCACGCCGCATTCCTGCCGTCAGCTGCGTTTGTTAATGGCTGATATTCCCCTCTTGTGGCATCCGAGTCCTTTTGCGGGCTTCATTCTTCTGTCAGTTTTTGTTTCTGCTAAAAAATAGGCATTAGCCGACAAAATTGGATTTTCAAAAGTACATTCCCAAAGATGCCCCCTTGAAATTCTTAAGTGGATTTGTATTCATTTTCCTGGAGGATTTATAACAGTGTCCTGAAAAAGGCATAAAAGCTTACTGAAGCACTTGGATCTTCCAGAACATTCGCCATTTTCTGTATTGCTATTAACTCAGCCCATTATCAATAACTGCCACATTTGCATCTGAACTGGTGGTTCTGTGCAGGAGTGCTTATATTTATAATTTATTGCCAAGCAGTTTTGTGGCTGTGCAAGTTAATGTCTCAGCGGTAGCACATTTATGAAATGAGATTTGCTACATTTAGAAATTTTGGGAAATTAGATTGTGTTCACTGCGATTTTTCTTTACACTGTTGACAGCACCCATGCCTCCCTTAGAAAAGGTGATGGATGGTACGTTTTCACCTGAATGACAATTGTAGGATAGGACTGCATTCTGCCTTTAGTGTTCACAGGCAGGTGCTGCAGTTTGTTGTTGTGATTGGTAATGCCAGTGTGGCTGAATGAGCTTTCTGTTTGTAACCATCTGTAACTCTCAGCCAGCAGGAGGCTCTGTAACACTGCAGGAAGAGGTCACATGACCTCGATCTCTGACCAGTCAAACACTGCGAAGTGCTGGAAAATAAGATGGCATATGATCCACTGAAAAAACAGATGCTCACTTTGGTTAAAGCTTCTATAGGTTTTTTAAGAATGGATTTATTTTGGATGTACAGAGCATAGGAACTCTATTAATTAGAGTACTATTAATTAATCTATTATCTTTTTTCCCTTTATATAGTTATTTGCTAAAGTGTTCAGTATCACACAAGATCTATTTTAAACCTTTGTCCTAATATCAGTATTAATTGTTTGCACTGCATGAAAGCAAAAGATCCTTAAGCACTTTACACACAGGAGGGTATCCACTTCATCTACAGGACCACTGCTATGGAACACAAACCTGGGCCACAAGTGGCAGCTGTTCTGTAGCAGCAGTCCTACTACACAGCACATCAGGTAGGGAACGAAGAAATTGCTTCCTCAGTTGAATTAAGGGGGGAAATTTAGATTGGCCAGATTATTCAAGCTCAGAGTGGGATTTGCCCAAAATGTTTGGCTTAATACCCCTCCTTTTGTTAAGAGGGAGCAATGGGATTTTTAAATACCTCAGGATTCCAGTCCTCTAAAACATGACACCTGCTACACCACGCCTTCCCCAGTCACCATGCTGTAGTGTTTTTCTTTGGAAATTCTAGTTCACAGGGATGTGTGCTGCCTGGTGGTCATGACCCAGGCTTGAACAAGCCACAGCTGGATTATAGCCCACTCTGTTTCCTGCTCTCCGCCCTCAACCCCACCTTCTGCCCTTGCTCTGTGGTCTGCTTACTTGTGCACCCTCTACAGATGAAGGGTGCGCTTCTGCTCTGTAAGAGCCAGATACACCAGCTACACCTGAGAACCAACAATAAAAAACACAGAAGCCGGCCAGGCCCTGCTCATGTCCCAGCACACCACATGGTCTGCTGCCTTTCTAAAGTTAGGCTTTTAAAGGGAAAAAAAATCTTTGAGCCACAACACTTTTGGAATCCCACTGATTACAAGGCTAATCAGACGCAAGTACACCCTGTGTACTCAAACCGGCAGTTAGAGATAACGATGGGTTGAGGAAAAAAGACAAATGGGGATCTATTTCTGGTGCTCGACCGCTCTGCTGCTTGTGCTTGTTAACCCGCTGGGGACTGTGTTGTACCTTAAAGGAATGTTGTTTTTTATCTGTGAGCGACTGCTTCTAAAACTAGTGTTTCTAAACACTGAACTTAAAATCCCATATACCAATATTCTTTTGCTCTTTTTCTCAATGCAAGCACCAGCTAAGATGTGTAAGATTGAAAATGGGATTTGATTTCAAAGAAAATCTACAAAACATGTGCCACTTATAATACTGACCCAGTTTCCTGAGTACACATGCATTTTTAAAGCTCAGTGCAGTCAGAAGGCACTCAGGCAGTGATGTGTGTAGATGTTGTGAAAAAGGATCATTCTAGTGCAAGAGTGAGGGAGCAACACAAGAATTATGAATCATGTAGGAAGATTCTATTATCCTCTTTAGCTCTATTTAAGATCATGATGCTGAGTTAGCAATGTATATTCAGAATACAAACCTCATCTTTAGCACAATAAATACAATCCTGAATTTATGGTAAAATAAGGAATCCGAGAACATAGATTTTATATGTAACCTCCAAATGTGCTGTTTTCCCGATAACGTCACACAAATATGTAAAAAAAAGTGTAATTTGTAATATTATGCTACTATATTTAGAAAACTTTGCCATAGGTAAGAACAGTGAAAAGCACTTAAGCTTTCTCTGCTACTGTTTTCTCACATTTCATAGTATAGTAGATATGATGCAGACAATAATTGTTGTTTAATTAACTTCAGTTTATCAACAATATTTCAAATGGGTGACTTGGTATAAATGTATTTGGTGTGGGCATTTCCTGAGTGGAAAATTTGTTTAAAATCTTAAAAGAAAAGCAAAGAAAGATATTGGACCTTATGCCAAGTACTCATCTGAACAAAATATTTTTTCCATTTGCTTCGGAGCTTCATGGAAAACAGTTTTCATTTGTTCTGCTCTACCCAATACCCAAAATCTTCATCTGCTTTCGTCTAAATGCCAAGTTCCTAAAATAATCTTGAAAGTGGTCTCTGAATCTCTTCAGTGGACTTAATGTCAAATGGAATCGCCAGCAGTACTGACTAAATTGGACCAGAATCATTCTGCAGCAGGGTTATGTAAATGATTTTTATGACGTTGTGGGGATTTTCTCATCCTGTTTGATAACCCACAGTGGGGTGAGCATTATTTTCAGGGATTAGATGTAAAATTCCTAATCCATAGTACACATGAAGTGTGTGAGGTTAGGGTTGTGTGCTTGTGGTACTGCACTCACTCATTCCGCCTGGAATGTTTTTAATTGCCCTCATTAGACCTTTCCCTTAAAGAGCTGCTAGCAAACCCTACCCTGAATGTGCAAGGGAAGTGCCACCCTTTCCTTGTTTAGATTGCTCAATCAAAAAAGGTTATTAAACAAACACTCTGTAGTTTTGTGATACCGTTCATGGCGTCGAAGTCAGAAAAGATAAGTCATCACTGCGAGCTTGGGTGCCAGAAGTACTTTTGAGACCTGCTAATTTTATGGTCAGTTGAAGAATGGTACCCGATTGCTTCTTGATTTCACTTTTATTCAACAGACGCATGTCTGCATCCTGTTGTTTACAAAGTATGGAGGCCAGCCCAGTGGTGTGCCTGATCCTATCTCTGGGGGTAATGAGATTGACTAGGAGGAACACAAGCAAGTCGTTTCTAATGGGATTGTAATCTCCAAGCGGCACAGAGGCAGATGCATTGATGCAAACATTGCATAACGGTTTTAAAACAAGATGTGCATGCAGGGGCGGAGAGGGAGAGTTGGTAGCTGCATTATTAAATTCAAAACCTGGTACCACTTTGGAGCACTCTTTCACGTACACAAAAACAGATTAATCAGTCTTTAATCTCTTTTGGGATCATTGTACTGTATGTTGGGATTTAAAAATAATGTTTAGATTTAAAAAATGTTATTAAATATGTTCATCTAGTGAGACACCATTGAAATATTTGGCCTGTATTTTTTTGTGTAGAAAAGATGCTGGGTTGCCTTCCTAGTACCACCATAAATGAAGTGAACTGATGACAGGAGAGCATTTTCATTAAGAAAAATCAATGCAAACTATTTTATATCCAGATGGTTAAACATCTGTTGAGAATGCTGAGGGATATTGATTTTGTTTTAGTGTTGCCTGTAGGGTTGGGTGGTAGGTTGCCCACATAGACATATCAAATCACTGCTCTCAAACCGAAAGAGCTACAGTATATATTGACCCATATTTCACAGATTTCATTGCTACCAAAGGCTGCTGATTCATCAATAAATGGCAACAATATTCATCAGAGACGGAATGTCACTGGGGACAAAATAGGGCTCCATTAGAAGAGAATGCATGTAAGATGTATTTAGAACTTTGCATAGGATGTTTTCCTGGAAAGACACTGTAAAATAGTTTGATGGTTACTTATTATAATGCAGCAACATGCAAAATGCTCTAAACAAGAAACATAACTGAACTTGATCTTGATTCTTCTGCATCAGTATACACTACAGCTCCATAAACTGTTATGATGCAAAGGATGCCCTGAATTTATAATATCTGATCTAATTTCCACATCTTTGTAATATTTGCTGTTTACACTCACTGGGCAAAGCACTAGGGGACCAAGTGAAAGGATAGGAATAGTGGCATGCACTGTGTGGCTACATGAAGACAGATCCATTTCAAGGTCTCATGCTATTGAAAAGTGGTTGATCCTTTGGAACGTGCAGTTCAGTCCTGCACACTATTGCCTTTATCACAGCCTCAGCTGATGATGATCCTGCTGGCAGATGGGGATGGGATTTGGCGGCAAATGTTAAACATCTGTGGAAAAATATCAGGTAATGTTCAAGCTCTTCTGCCTGCTCTCCAGGGTCCAGCATGTTATTTGATGGGGGTTCTAATATTTTGGCCAGTGGGTTTAAGTTTGTGCTTAGCCATTCATCAGTTAATTCAGTGGGTAGAACCTCATGTTTAAGTCAGATGTGCTTAATGTACACTTGTAAATGTACACAAGTTGTAAAGAATTGCACTGCAAGACGTCTGTTTGAAGCAATTTCTTTGGCAAGTCACAAACCTGCATTTAGAATATTAAATATCTTGAAATAACATTTTCACACGGATGTTCTGGAAGAAGTTTCATTACAAAGCACAGAAGATGATTTATATATTGGATTGGATTGTGCTTAGTTTTGATTTACACTGCATCGTGAAAAAGTACACTTTAGTGGCTGTCACATGGCACTGCACGATGTATTATTTATACCAAGCTATACAACTAAATGTAATGCTATAAAGCAGCATAAAAACAGTTCTTCTAGCTTGCAGTTTCGGTAAGATGATGCCCGTTTGTGTTCTTTCATGCTTTGTTGGATGATCCATGTAGACCTGCATTGCACGCTGGCAAAAGAAGAATTTGTCCTATATGTGCTTCCTGTTGTTTCTACAGGTTTTGTAAATTGAGCCAATGTGTCGTGGAATGAAGTGCAAGACGTTTTACTGGAACTTCTGGTAACTTTAGATCACTTACAGTCTGCATCCATGTTATTTTTAGTGGTAGCTCTACTTCCAAACCTTTTTTATGTACGTTTACTTCACCAAAACTGGAATTCATCTATTCTGATCTAAATACATAGCCCGCAAACTGAAACAAATATACTGTAGCATTTAGCAACCCACACAGCTGTTGAATATATACGGTATATAAAAACGTTGCTAGTCCATTTCCTGTTGAAAACCAAGGGATGCGTTTAGTTTTAGCAGGAAGTTTTTGTAGTTGCTATGGTGACTTCATGCCTGAGCTCATTTCCTGTGAGCTGGGACTGGACAAGTCCTTAAATTTAAACTTGTTTTCCTTTAAATGAATGCTCTGTTATTCCCAGATGTTCAGACTGCTGTGAGAGGCCAACAGTTTAAATCCTCTTGTGTAATCTGCCACAGTGGCAGTGCTGTGGGGGCAGATGAGTTTTCATGAATAAGCCTAAAGCACAACAGCAACAGAGAGAGTTACAGAGAAGCACAGAGTGACTTTTATAAGAGGAAGCTGTCTGCTGGAGTAGGTTGCCTGGTGTTTCATCATAGTGTATCTCAGTGCAGCATGGGAAAAGAATAAATGTACTGCTGCTGGAATGCAGGGTTGAGTGAAAGAGGCATTGATTTTTTTTTAAAAAGCACACATACCATTGAAGGAATATAAAAGAAAGCTGAATCAAGAGACAAAGCATGCAGTATATGTTGCCATCCCCCTACTGTACACGCCTCTGCCTCCTTTGCAAAAAAATATAACATTTTATCAAATTATGTAATAAGGATTTTTTAAAGTAGATTAAATTCTATAATCAGCAAACAATTAGGTTCAGAATTTTAGGCAAATTGTAGAGTTCCACAGTTTCAACCTCGTCTACCAAATATGTCTCAATCTCGTCTGCTGCTCGTCTTTAGTTCCTATGTGCTGTAGGATTGGATGCTGGAAACTACCTGACTTACTCAGAGAAGGAAAATAAACAGGTGATGGTGGTCTTCTGATGCAGAAGCAGATTCTGCAAGGATGTACACTGTCCTGCTACTCACTGTCTTTAGTCATTCAAAACAACCGTTGTTTTCTGAGGTGCCACATCAGGGAAGGATTTGAGTTTGAAGTGTAATTACTGTGTTCTGTGTGTCTGAGGACCAAGAGTGCACTATTGATCTGCGGGGGCCTTGCTTGCACTTCACACTTCGTGACATTTATAGCGTTCGAGCAGTCAGTCAGTCAGCCAGCAGCAGCTGTGAGAAGCTGTAAATTTGAGTGAACATGCAGCGACAGCTAGGATCTATATTTCAGCATCACTGGAGCAGCTCAAACTATGGATTAAAGTTATACACAAGAAAAAAATAAGGTATAAATTATTGAAAAAATTATTCATTTTTCCCCCATTGCTATATTTACGTTTTTTCCAGATGCGCCTGTTCATTTTTGGTGTTCTCAGCTTTTTGGATTTTAAGATTGAAATTGAATTTGAACAAAAGGATTATACTGTACATTGCCAAGAAGCACTCCATTTGGAACGTAATGTGTGTAAGAAAGACATCCTTGCAAAAATATTCTTCAGACATCAATGCATCTTTAACGTGTAATCATTTGAATTTGCAATTACAAAATTGCACACCAGACATAAAAGAGGAACTGTAGGCAAAGTGAGACCTGAAGATGCCATTTAAAATGAAATCCAGCCCTCTCTGTACTTCCACTGTGATTTATAATACCTACTAATAATTTCCCAATTGTCATTAAAATAGAGCATCTTTCGAAAGGAAAATAAAATTCTCAATGCATATAAACACATACATGTATGCACATATATGAATTCCAAACATTCATTATGAGAAAGCCACTAATTTGTGGAAGACTCACAGCAACCCAGAGCTTTTGCTCATCTCTGGGATGTGGGAAGAAACTGGAGCAGCAAGACAGAACTCATTCATGGGGAGGACATGCAGAGCAGCTCCAGGTCATAATCAAACCCAGGACCTAAGTGCTAACTATTGAACTGCTTTTACTACCCCACATGCGGAAAGGCTTCTGCACTCAATTTGAGTAGGTCGTCACTCGTCAAGACTTACTGCATTTAAAACCTTAATGTCTGCTACAGCCCTGTCACAGTGGTTCCCCAGCAGCTTGCTCCCTATTGTCTTTTAATAACATTCACAGCAGCTAAAACTTCCTGTCCAGTGTGATAAAACAGCAGCTCTGGTAAGTGAAGGAGATCTGGGAATTGTTCTTTTGTCTTCCTTTCCAGTTCAAATTAGAACTTGATAAATACTTGGTTACTTAATATTTGAACTCCATTGTGACAGTACAGTGTTGACGCCTATATTCAGCAGTTAAGGCCCTGTAAACCAACATTAATTTATTAAAAATAACACCAACGTACCTTTTCAACAAACGTTTATTTGTGAACAATGACAAACAGTAAGCAATGATATCTGAGCTGACACCTTTCACAGTTCAAAAGATCCTTCCCCAACACAAACCCCATCTTAATTCTATGGCAGATGTTTTCTTATTTACAGAAATGTTCGTGTCTATGACGAAAAAAGGAGTATGTTTTAATGGAGAACACGGCTCAATATCATCAAAAACATTCAACTTTCTCTACACAAGGATAGAAAGAGTACAAATTGTTCATAGATGTGTAAGTTTCAACATTATTAAGCTTTTTAGAGCCTTTTAATATTAAAAGAAATTTACAGGCATTTGGAAATAATTTAGCAAATATTAACAATTTTAACTGGTTTCTTTCAAATATAGGTACATGGTTAAATTTTTTTATTGGACAAACTGAGCATGGTTTTATGGGAGGTTTTTGTTAAGACATGGTACAGTACATTTATAGAAAACATGCTGGCTGGGAAAAAAAAACTGTTCTAAACCTTGCCAAAACAGTCTTTCTAACTCATTGTACTCCTCAAACTGATGTTTTTGAGTCATTATCTTTTTTTTTTTAATTAGTCATAAACCACAAATGTCCAATGAATATGTAATACAGGAACCAAATTTAAAGAAGTCAATGCCAGCTGGTGTGTGAGGACAGAGACAGACATATTTAGTAATGCTTTAACAAGAGGGTCATAATTAAACATTTAATCTTGAGTCTAAATTAATTAACTCTTTAATTTCAAATTTACCCAATGGTCCTTAAAACCAACCCAATACAGGGTCCTTTCCTAAAATGATTAATCTTACTCATGAAACACATGGAAATTATGTGAAGACATACACTGTCGCCTAATTTAGGCCCTAGTGCAGTGCTTTTCTGAGCACACAATTTCTGTCTCAGTGTGCGAGATTGGAAAGGCTTTCCCATGAAACCAGCTTTGTTGATCTGAGGCATGAAACAAATTGAAAAACAAAACTGCAAATAAAAAAGTTTAAAAAATAACATAAAAAAGGCTGTAACACTGAAGTATTTACAACAAAATTAAAAACAAAATATCCCGAAAGTTTTTATATATTTAAATACATTTTTTTCTTTGTTGCTCGTTTTTTTTTATAAATAAAAGAATTAAAAATGTGCGGTTTACAAACCAGATTGGTCATTTACATTTATTCAGAAAATGTAAATTACATCAATGCCTCCTCACCTTTGCTAAACACCAAATGCCCCTGTTCCCATCTCATTTTCGAATTCCATGTGTAGTCAGACCATTAAATTAGGAAGATCCCTCAGGATTTAGTGAACTTTATAATGCCTGTCACTAATCCATTCCCTTCCATAGATTTAGGACTGGCACTATCTCATCATGCCTTTTGCCCTGTTACTCTTATTAGTTGTCAATAATAGGTTCGTGCTTGTGTGAAACTGTCCCTGTTATCTTGTATCTTCTTCATGTATTTCTACTCTAACTCAATGAATGGCAATCTGACATTAAAGTGAAGCATGTGTTACTGGTTATTTCCATTGGTTCATTTCCAGATCACGGAGTGAGTTTCCAAATTCCAAATAAATATCAGAATTGTCAAGATGTGGTTTGATATTGGGATTACATGATCTTTTTTTGAGGATTGTGTGCCATAAAAGAATAGTAAAATTCTATACTATGATATTTGAAATGCTCTTTAGACTAAGTGATTTCCTCAAGGTTTAATTGCAGTCCTGAAAAAAGCCTTTGGAAATGAATGTGCTTTAATGTGTGATATGTCACAGGAGAATGTAACTCCAGTGACATACCAGCAAAAATGAGTCCATTTCCTACTGTTGCACAAGGGATCAGCAGATGAGATACAGTATTTGCTTAAAGTGCTAAATTGAATTTTACATATAATCTAAAAGGCACACGTGTCCTTCTGAAAATGACTTCCATTTTATTTAGGTAAAAATAAATTATGAGGGTGGGAGGTAGCCTTGGTAACAACAGCTCAAAGGCAGTACCATGCAGACAAATTTTTGTCTTCCATGAATTAACACACTCGCAAAGCCAATTAGCACGTTTTCTCACTTCTTGCACCGGTGAAAATTAGTTTTAGCAGCGAGCCTGTTGGGGCATTAAATCTAAAACTAGATTTTTTTTTCCTTAAAATAATTTTAATCTCGTAATGCTCCATTCCGTGTAAACTTTTACTTGAAGCAAAATACATTGGTCCTGCTTCCTTCTTTAGGACAGTTACCTCTAACATTTTCAAGTTCAAGGAAAGCAGAGAATTAGGAACAACTGAAATATTCAAGCACAGGACTTATTACAGTAAAAGTTGCACTGAAGTTCTTCATTGGTCTATGAAAACATTGGCTTGAATTTTTTGTGTAAAAAAGGAGGAAATATTTATATACTGTATGCTACTATTAACATCTGCTCTTTGGGAGATAAACTGCTACACATCCACCTTTAATTTCATGTCATTGCTCACTTAGAATCTTTCCATCCTGTTCTTTGAAGCCTAGATTCAGAGTTCATAGATCATAGATCACACTGAGGTCCCAGCAGACCATAAAGGGCTCAACACATACCATTTAAATGTAGTAAGTATGTGTTCCAACAGACAAAAATCTGAAAAAATCAATTCAGCTAGTGGCACATCATTGAAGTCAAAGATCAAACACCTAGTGGCAGTTCTGGGCTGGCAATTTAACGATGACCACTACCAATTTAAGTGAAATAAGGGCTTCAGTAAAGTTATGTCCAGTATTTTGCAGGATGTGCCATGTAATTTTGAAATCCATTGTCATTGTGTTCACAATTCACAAGTGGATGAAATTTACCTAAGCTGTTGTCCTCTGTCAAAGCACTTTAAAAGTAGTTTAACCTACATTATTTGTCCAGCACCATTGATATTAAAGACATATATTAAAAAGAATAATTTAAAATCGATATAAATCCCTTGGTATCACACAAATATGAATTAAAGTTTACTGTTCTGCTAAAGTAGGATTCAATATATGACTGTTCTGATGGCTTTATTGTAAAGGTCCTGGGCTCTACATGTTGCTAACCAGTGGTGGGCAACCAAAGACACTGTGTATGTGAAGGGCACAGCACACACTGCTACAACAGAACTAATCAGACATTGCAAAAACACACACATCTTTAATCTAGCCTTACCAAGAATTACTTTAGAATTTAGAATTTTTCTAGAATTTCTGCGGGGGATACCTCTCTTGAGCAGTTAAGACTCAGGTTGTCCACCACTAGAGTATATAGGGACAGATGAGCCCTCTGAAAGCCCAGGACCTTTCTTCTCCTGGGCTTCCAGTCATAAAGCATCAATACCTGTGGCACATTTCTGCTGAACAAGGCAAGGCGCAAGCAGAATGAGCAGAAGTTCTATGAATTGTGATGACTGTATATTTTAAGTAGAAAGCACTTGCATTTCCCAAGTAAAATTAGACAATAAAAGATGAGCATTTTTCTACTGCTGGAATTTGTAGACATTGGTCCCTGTGTTTAGTCCTCTGCTATTGTGGGAGTATTCCCGGGAGCACCTGATGTTCGCTTTTTTATGTTCTTTTGAGAATTACGGAATGAAAAAGTACATCGTAAGAACACTCCGTGGAGTAATTATTTAGAAAGAATGGATTTAAAATGTGCACTTTTAAACCTTCAGCACTTGTTACCTTCTGCTAAACTCACTTGTGGAAAGACAAACTCCAGGCTACACTCCAGGGAGGAGCTGAAACTATACTAACAATAGGTGGTCCAGAAGACCTTTTCAAAGATAAGGAGCCAGAATTTCCTAGAATGCAATCATATGCAGTAATCGCGAGTTAGGAGAGACAAGTTGGCAGCACGTTATTTTTAATCTATCAAAGGTCTTTTGTGATTTCCTGAACAACTGTGAATATTAATTTCTGTGTTTACATTTATTGCCTCAAAAATATACATCTAGTGATACGCAAAAAGTCGTGGGAAGGCAAAACTGGATAGATTTAATTTCAAGATTCACACCCCTTTATCCAGGAACTCTTTGAAGAGGTCTATCAGATTCAAGATAATTTGAAAAGAATGAGTCCCATTCACATAGTTTAAGTCACATGCGCCCAAAAGTTCAGCTTTAAGGATTGAGTTCACAGACGCCTGTTAGCCTAGGGCTCACTTACCTACGTTGACTTTGGGTAATCTAAGCCTAGTGTAAGCCAGGGTCTGTGAAACTACTATTTAAAGTTTTATTAAGTTTTCTAAAAGAATTTCAATGTTCATAGGACATTGTATTAAACCAATTGCCTAGGATAGTGTGATGAATATTAGATGTAATTTTTATTCATAACATGCACTTAAAATAAAAATTTAAAGGGAAGTGGTGTTAAGTATTTTCAAATATTTGTGGAATCGAATGAATCGGATTCATCAGTGACTGAGAACAGTTCACGTGCTCACTAGGGAAACACTGACTTTCATCAAATGCTGTTTTGCTTCTAATTGTAGCAGTTTTTGAAATTGCTAACGGCCAGACTTGGATTCACTGAATAACTCTATAATGTACAGTCCAAGACAGTGCACCCTTGACCCAGATTTTCAAACCTGAGGATCTTGACTGCAGTAGAATACAGCACACAGAGTAATAGAAATCTTAGGAGATGTTCCCTGTGATGTTTTGTTTTTGCTGCTGGTTGATTGTGAGCCTAGTGGTTTGAGTCTGGATTTCTCTTCCCTGGCAGCAGGTCCTCGTTAATACAGTCCCCCCCCCCCCCCCCCCGCTTTTCCCAGTTTTCCTCACTCCGGAGCATCTCCTTTCTCCTCCGCGGCGCCGGCCTCCAGCGAGCGCATCTTGCACTGTGCCAGGGAGTGGCGGGCAGCCGACCGGGAGGGACGGGCAAAGCAAGAGGTGAGGGACTGAGAGGTGCAGTCGCAGGCCGCATCCTGCGGAAAGAGAACGAGAAGCACACTGGATGGTTAATGCACAAAGAAGCATTTGCCTGGAGACGTAAATGCATAAACCTAAACCTAAACCTTAACTGGCGTCCTTCACCAACGGCAATCTACTGCAACAATGCCTGATTTTAAAATGGTTTGTTTCACTTTAAATTATTATGCTGGAACAAATGAGGCAATTGTACTGTTGGATATTCACTTCCTAGATATTTTCTAGACAAGCGTCGGAGCTTCAGAGCTTGTTAATCGAAACTAACCTCTAGCGCGCTGGAACTCATGTTGGTGTCTCTTGCAGCCGTGTCTTTGTTACCCTGGGCTTGTTCATCTCGGAGGCTTTGCTTAAGAAACCTTTTGTTGACGATCTTCGAAACGTTGTCCGGTGAGGTGCTTCCCACTGTGGCGGCGGGAGAGTCTGGTTTCTTGGCCCCATCTTCCAGGGTGCCGTCTTTCGGCTGCCTTTCTGCCACGGGCATTGGGGTTTGCACCCTTCCGCAGACGTTGCGGAAGAACTCGTGAACTATCCCATACTTGGGGACCTCTGCCTTGGGTTTGCTCTCCTGGGGTATTCCTTTCCACAGGGACTCTGTGCTGCCATTGTGCTCCACCACGCTGAACAAGCTGGAGAGACCATCATTGAGGCCACTCAGCACTGGGCTGTCCCTCGTTGTGGTGGACCTGGCCCAGGCTGACCCATTTTGGCCCCGATGGTGTAGGTTCCACAGGCTCCTGTCCTTAGAGGTATCCAACTTGGAGGATGACGTTGACACCTTTCTCTGCAGCTTGGGAGAGCCGTACTTCGGTGAACAGCATGGGCGCTCAATCCTGCTGTGCACTTTTTCTAAGGATGTAGAGATCTGCCTGCTGCGAGCAGACATTAACGAGGAGCTCCTAGGTGACCAACTTTTGGCATGCAGGCCCGTTCTGGGGCCTTCGGTCTGCAGGCCGATGCTAACAAATTGCGCAGTCTGAGTTCCGGTGGAGGTGACCACCACCGTCTGGCTTGCAGTGTCCTTGCACTTTCGCTCCAGAGAGCTGGAACGGATAGCCTGCCTCACACAGTTGGTCATCTCCTTCATATCGTCGCTCAGGTTGCCAGATATCTCCAGGTTATGGAAGGGTGAAGGTAACCCTGCCGTAGTTGCAGCCGTGGTGTTGTTCTCCAGTAGATCTCTGTGCTGCTTGGAGAAATTGCAGAGCCATCTGTTAAAGGTGTTGTCTGATGGGTTCTCCGATTCCCCACGCTCCCTGGGCTTTGTCGTGGTAAACAGATAGCCTGGTTCAGCCATTGTCTTCTCTTCCTTCTTTTCCTTTGCTAAGCTGCCTTCCATCCTGCGCACCACTGGAGGGCTATAGTAGATCCTAATCCCAGTTTTATCTGGTGCGGTGTAACTTCTCTGTATGCATGTCTGGGTCAAGTCGAGGCCAGCAAAGCTGTTGGTCATTGTTGGACAGTCCCAGGTCTTGAAGGGATCAGCTTTTTCATAGAGGGCCATCTCATTTGTCAGGTACTTCCAGTTCTTCTTGTTAAGCTCCCCTAGGTGGGACAGGTTATTGGAGATGGGCTGTGCGCTGGGCTGTATCCCCCGCCCTTTGCTGGCATCACCGTTGTCCTGGCTGGGGACGAAGGGAGAGGAATCCAAAAGGCTCTCGAATTCCGACATGGAAGAAACTGATTTGGTCCTGGAAAAACACAGATTTGCTTTAATGGATCTAATAAAAGCTGACATTGTGCACCTGAAAGGTGCTGGTATTTTGTTCCCCTTGAGCTCACCCAAACTTAGTCATTCCTATAGTTTTATTACCACATTCTAACAGGTCAATGCTGGGCAGATTCTTTCAAGTTTTCAACTTTCTTCCCAGTTTTGAATATTTGAACACATATAAAATAACGATAAATTGAAAGGAAAATAAATTGATAAAATGTCTTAAATTCTTTAAAAAATGAAATGAACTGCCTCACCTCTGCAAATTTGTTCCCTGTGCTTCCGCGTCAGGGAGAGTGTCTTTTTCGGACATTTTGTCATGCAATGTCTGCAAGAGAACAGAAAAGGTTTTTAAGGTTGGCTTTTTTGAAAGGCTGATTCACGTTCCTAACAGCAGAGCGAATATAGTTTATGCAGAAAAGGAGTTCTGCATATGAATATTTTCGGATATTTTTAAAAAGAGGTGTGTAAGCATGACTGCCATAAAGCAAAAATCTAGAATGAATGTTAACTTTTGCTATAGTGTAAGAGTGGATGGTAAGTTGTGCTTCTAACTCTCTTTACATGCAGTGTTACCTACAATAAAATCTGTGTTTTGTGAAGTGTTTAACAGATATTGGAGTTTTAAATCCTGTATGCAAGTTCTTAAATATTTTTGTTCTGAATTTAAATATAAATGCAACACATGCAGTAGCACATTCGTTGTACCTTGTTCCAGTGTGAATTGCCTCTTGTGTTGGCTTCAGCTATTGATTTTGCTTTGTGGCTTTTAAAGCTCATTAATCTGAGAGAGGGGAAAATCAAGGCTAGACACGAGGAACATTGCTCCTGGAAATCCAAACTTTCCTGTTTTTCAGGAATGGGCGTCAGTTAGGAACAGGCCAAACCAGAGCCAAGCAGGCAGTGAAGCCGGCCAAGACTCCACTGCTGGAGAACTTGGCAGGAAAATAGCATTGATTGCTCTGATTACAAAGGAAGAACAGAAGCTCTGTGCCATTTAAATTGGAAAAACAGACATTTGTGTCTTACGGTATGAGAAAATGTTTGCAGGGTTATACTAATTATTGAAAATGTTTGCATAGATAAAATACTATAAGCCATATTATCATTTAGGATTATGTGTTATCTGACATAATGTGCATGTGAAATATGAAAGATCAATTTCTTCATGTGGAGAATGCCTCAGTAAACCCAGAATACATATTAAGGTGCCATATCATTCTTTCTCTAATGGAGAAGCAGCAACAGCGTTGTCTGGATTGTGACGAACACAATGTTCTCAACTTACTGAAGCGTTCTGAAGTTACAGGAAGTGCTGCAACTCATAAATTCATAAATACCTCATCCCCTCCCCCCAGAAAACACAGCATGATAGCACTCCTGTTCGCCCACTGCCTCGGTGACCTTTTCTGCTGCACATTGTGAACAGATTCACCTCCTGCACTGCAGCCGACGAGCAGGTTCATCTGCGTTTTTCAAATAACACTGCAGAATCACTTCTCTAGGTTGTCTAAATTGGGACGTGTTTTTCTGCATTCCGTCCTCGGTATGCAGTTGGGATCGTCCTCATAAAAGCAGTGTGTGAAGCTAACTATCCCGTCTCACCTGTGGAGGGACATGATCTGTCACCATCACGGCAACGTAGCGCTTAACCCCGTGATGATCTCAGCAGTGACAGAACAGCACGATCACTGAACTCGCACTGCTTCTCTCATGCACATCTGTCTGGGCTGAAATGTAGCAGTATCCCACCTGGCTAATTTTGCTCTGGGCATCCCGTAGGCGTTGTTCCCACTGGCCGCGCTCCTGGTTGAAGCGCTCCAGGAGCTCGACCTTCTCGCGGCTCCAGTTCTTCTCGCTGATCTGCAGCTGCTTGGTGAGGTCCATGACGGCTGCGTAGGAGTCGGCCAGGAGGTGCTGGTGCTCCTCCCTCTCCTTCTTCAGGGCAGCTTTCAGGTCCGGCAGGTCCTTGTCCAGCCCTGGCTTGCCTGCCTTGCACTCCAGCTGCCAGGGGCAGAGCAAGGACAGGTCTCAGACACTGAAGTTCTAGTCTTCCCATTGTGAGCTGACCGCCTACTCCAAAGCAATGAACGAGATGGGCAGCCCGCCCCTGTAAAAACTCAAGCCCCACTAAAATAACTATCCAGCTCCCCACTGTAAAAATTCAGCCCCTGCAATAATGACTATCCAGGGCTATGCCTAAGGAATGGTATTTCTGCTCATTAGTATTGAGTTTCTGTGTACATATTTGGCACATATCAGTCTGATTACACATAGATATAGTTGCTTACTGTTTTTGTGCAGTCAACTATAATTTCTTTGTTAGTAAAAACCTTTCACGGTGTGCATCTTTGTTCAATGTAGAGGCCTAGGGATAAATAAAGGTATTTAGTATGGTTAAAAAATGCCAGCCATGAGTTGGCTTGTTATAGATTTGCTATCCAATTCTATTCTTTTTTTTAGGGAAGTACTATGATATTGCATTGTCTTCCCTGATTAAGGATTACTTTTCAGTGCACACATTAGCCTATTGCAGCAGTTCTCCGGATGTTCTACTTCCCACTCCCAAAAACCCAATAAGGGCTTTCGTTCCTTTTCCACATTCCCTATGCCGATGGAATGGTCCCCAGCTGGGTTTGCTACTTTGAGAGAAATCCCAGGAGGTGTCCGAGGACAGGGGCAAGAGCTAGAGAGGTTCGTGCTGGGCTGCGCTGACTGTGTCTTAGTCACTGAGGCAGGAAGTTGATTTTTTCCATGAAACACAGGGCTAGTCATCACTGGGGATCCAGGCCCAGCAGATGAGTTCCGGATGAGCTATGAGCACGGGGGATGTGTGGGATTTTTTTATGACTGGTTGTTGAAAGACACTTTCCCACTGGCAATGGAAAGTGTAACAATAGTTTTTTTTTCCTTTGGTGGCTCAGGGAATGTTTTGGCATAAGTAATACTTTTGTCTCTGGATGCAGGAAACTGTTAATTGCTTGCACTAGATGCAGACGGCACAATGCCATCTCCTGCAAGCAATTACAACCATCAGCGTTCGTTAAGCTGAGCTACAAAGGAGCTTGTTAAATCATTTTTGCAAGACTGTTGTTTGTTAAATACACAGCTCTCATGAAGATCCTTGCATTACAACAACAGCTTAAAGGAAAAAGGGCACATTCTAAGGTTTTATATCTTCTTTTGATAAGCAGTGGTTCTTCTAGAGTTTTTTCTTTACTGCTTATCTAACCTTTTTACCACTTTGCATTTATAAAAAATCTTCCTTCCACTATTCATCTGAGCCTCCAGGTACTTTGATAATGGCCATCCAATGACAATGTCAAAAATACTGTTCATTTTTGAGTTGATTCATTTTCTGTGAATGATGTATTAATGGCCATATAAAGGGTTCAGAAAGAAATTAGCAAGTGTTCCTAGGTAAGATTATCAGAGGATGCAAATTAGGTAGTATAGACAGGGCATCTAATGAAGTGCTTTTCTGAAACTGCCTTTTGTCGCTGATCACTTAGCATCGATCAGCCTCGAAATGCACTGTGCAGTAAGTGCTATAAAAGAATGCTGAAAATACGGCTCACACAGTCTGGAAGTATACATTTCTTTGAAATGATGCATCATCCTGTTAAAGCCATTTTTGTGAGGGAAACGACTTCAGAAGTGTCCTTTTACAAGGCAGCCCTGGCTGTGATGATGGAAATGCGGCATTTCTCTTTAGATTGCCTGCATGATCTCACTTTTGTCAGAAACGAATCCCCTTCAGGGTGGCAATTAAGCCAAAGCCATTAGAGCAAGCACCGGCACATTGAAAATCGACAAGAAGTTTTAGAAAGCAGATACAGAAAACATTGACATACTAAAGCCCCTGATGCAAGCGATGCAAGCACCACTAAAACCTACAGCACTCTGGCTCCGGAGAGCAGATGATTCACAAAGGTCAAAGGGTAGGTCTTGATCTCAGTACACCAAGTAACCCCTTGTAATTGACTGGCCTAGGACAGGGGTGGGCAGTCCTGGTGCTGGAGAGCAGGTGTGGCTGTAGGATTCTTGGCCTGCTCCCGAGGAGCTGGGAGAAGCTGTTAAATTGGTCGTTAAGAGCCGAGCTGAAATGAAAGCCTGTAGACTCATGGGCCCTCCACACTGAGCCGGCGGTGCAGACTCACCTGTGTGATGTGGCATTTGAGCTCAGATCTCTCCACCTCCCATGCGGCTTTGGCTTTGGCAAACTGCTGGGTGAGTTCCTCCGAGCCACGCCTCTCCTCCCGCAGCTCTGTGCTAAGGTCCCTCAACGCCTCCTTCAGGTCAGCCAAGACACCGTCCAGCCCACTTGACTGCAAGGACAAGGGCACTTCACCATACATGTTCACACCAATTAACATTCATGAAAGTTGATGAAGGCATGTTAATTTTATGGTTCGGAGGCCACTGATAATAGCTTTGCACAAGGCCACGAATTTAATTCCCAAGAGGCTTCCAGCACAACCGCTGCTCTCCTGGTACCTGCTTGTAGTTTTTCTCAGAGAGGTTGTCTGCTCTTGCTGTTGGGCTCTGGGATTGATCTTCTGTTTTGTTGTCAAGCTGGTTAGCAGTTAGCCCCTCTTCCTCAATGAGCATGTAAAGATCTTTCACGCTGTTCACCTACAAAAGTCATAGAGGGCTCCAGTTACTTTCCAGGGTACTGAGTAAGACTTAAGACCATTACACTTGTACTGAAAGAACACAGAAAAACAGGATCCTGTTCAATAGTTTTTGTGTTCGCATTAAGATACATTTGTGTTTTGAGCTTCTCACTGGGCTTCTCAGTCTTTCTTTAGAATTTCATAACTTTTTGCAAGCTAAAATCATGGGCACAGAGCAGTGTTTAATCCAAATTATATAAAAAAACATAAAAACACTCAGGTTGATCAATGCTAACTTGAAAATTACATACAGAAAACATGGAAGTGAATGAGGTGAAACTCCACAACAGTAGGAATGAGAGAATGGATCAGTTACAGTTCTCACCTCAAGGATGTCCTTTCCCTCACTGTCCAGCTTTTTGCCTAGCCTCCACTGTTTGAGGAACCACCTGAGTTTAAGATTGAGAAGAAGTAGGTTCTGCTTCAGCTGCTGAGACTCTTGAATCATGAGGTTTCTCTCCTGGCTCCAAAATTTCTGCTGCAGACGGGTCTGCAGATTCAGGCTCTGTAGCTCAAAATCTCGTCGGATCGAAGCTTTCTGGTGCTCCTCTTTTAGCTGGTTAATGAGGAAGTAGAAGACCATATATGAATTTCAAAACTCATACAACTTCAGGTAAATTTCCATAGAAACGTTTGTGTGCAGCCATATTTTTTCAGCTTAATGCTGCTCCCTGAACATTTAGAGGAGAAGAAACAGTAAATTGATGTATTTTATTTTTTTCTATACTGCTTAGCTGAGATGAGATGTAAAGAACTGCTTTTCGTTGTGATGTTGAAATAGCTATAAAGTGTTTAAGCGCTGCTTTGAAGCACTGGGATTGTGCAAATAGGATCATTCCCAAACCATGCATATCTTCTATTGAGCTATGAACCCAACTATGAACTAAGTACAAATTGTACTGGGAAATGGCATTATTATCCCAAAAAATTATCTTCATGGGTTTATGTATCCGAAATTCTGAACAGAACAGAAACAAGACTCAGAGGTTTTTTTTCCCCAAGAATGTCTGGTTGGCGGGACTGAGCTGTTCGGCATGCCTACTTGAGCAAGCTTCTGGGAGCACCTCTCCGTCTCCTGCCTGTGAGCTTCTTGCTCCTGGGACAGCTGTTCCTGCAATCCCCGGATGCCCTCCTTTGCTTCCGAGAGAAGACTCTGAAGCTCCCTGATCTTGGCTGCATGCTGCAGGACAACACGGAGCAAAGCCAGGGAATTCGTTAATTAACAGGCCGCCACTTCAAAGACACGCTTCTTCCTTGCAGTTTTGATGTACTATTGTAGTCATTCAACCCTATTAGTGTTTGCTCTCCCCTGTGAGATGTCTGTGCATTCTAATGAGCGCACCCGCTGTCTGACACATGCGGAGGCTTTCCGTTTTGTAAAAACATATTAAAGCAAATTAAAGGGGGATTTTAAAACTGAAAGTTAGAGAAAGGAGCTGGGGTATCTGGGAAAATCCGCTCATTAATGCCATCATTGGGTACCCTCTTTGAACTTTACCTAGGTTTAAATGCATCATCTAGGACAGTTTGCTTTATGCATGTTTTCTAGGCAAAATTACAATGTGCTCCATCAACAGTGGCGACAGGGAATTTTTAACTAATTGAGCGGTTCATGCTTCATTGGAAAAAAAACCCATCACAAATCTTTCGATTTTTTTGACCCTCTGCCCATTAGAGTTACAAATGTGAAACACCGTGCCAGAATGTCTGTACAAGATGTACATATTCCAAAGATCAATTGTTTGAAGGCTACTCGACAGTTAATGTCATCCCCCCACAGTACCAAATTCACCTAAAGCCATGCATTGTCCCTAAAGGCAGAGAGTGTCACACCATTACACTGTCATGACTCAGCTCCAATGGGCTTTTGAAGTAGCTCTTGATTCTCAGCATTATGGAAAGACTTTACAGTAACAATAGCCCAGCTGGGTTCTACGCCACAAAGGGTGAAGCTGAGGTCAGGATAACTATGAAGTGTTTTGATGCCTCATCCCACCTACTTCTGCCAAGCTAGCCAGTCTATCTGAAGTAGCACCATTCTGTTCGCAGGGGACTGTTTAGCTTTTGCTTTCTAGCAGCTAATCACCTTTGGTGCAATTCAAAGCCTGTGCTGCAGAGGGAAAGACAATTAGTTCTTAACTAGAGAAGAGCCAGGATCACCTATTTGGAGTCTATTTTATTTCATTATTTTGAAATGTTAATGTAGACCTCAATTTAACTCATGCAGCAGGGTTAATATTTTAGTTGAATTAGTTTGTGTGGATTCTGGAATTGGGAAAATATACTTCCACCTTCTGAATCAGCTGTTTTACTGTGCTTTTATAAGAGTGGCTTTTACAAAAATCTTGTAAGAATCCCCAGATTAACTCGTTTATCAAGGACCTTCTGTATCACAACTGCTTGCTGAAAAATCCGAAAAAAAAAATCAGCTGCAGAGTCTCCCGCATTAACAACTGGAACATCTGTCCTGCAGAAGTCCAACACTTTGGATGGGACCGTATCACTCATGACTCATGAATTCAGCTCTGCCGTTTGAGCTTGTGGTGTCCTGCTTCTGGCTCTTTTGTCATTGCGGTCTACAAAAGCCGCGCATGTTTATACCCCAGGTCTTCGTTTGTAATGGCACATTGGTAGGTAGAGATCGGGTAGGGAGTACCTTGATGATGTCCGACTCCTTGTCGTCTGGCGTGTAGTTCTCGAGGTCCTTGTTGCTGTCTCTGTTCTCGTTGTCCTCAGCACCGCTCAGGTGCGCCTCTAACAAGTCCCGGCTCTGACCTCCTGCAGGCCATTCCATTTGGTCCCTAAAGTCAGGCGGCTGCTGTATGCATGCATGGGCAAGTTAATGAAAACAAAACAAAGGATAAAGAGAGGGGAGGAAGGACAGGGGGGTGGTTTGTGAAGGGCAGCAGGGGAGGTGGGGCGGGGGGAGGAGAGAAAGGGAGGTTGTTCAGGAGTACAAAGGGTAAAGGGTTGGGGGGAGGGGCGGGGGGGCAAAACAGATAAACAAAAAAAATGGCTTTCGTAAACATCCAAAAACTACAAGACAAAGAAAAGTATGTAAAGAAAAAACAGCTTTATCACAGTGGCGTAAGACAGTGTGGAAAACGAAATCAAAACAACAATGAGATAGAGTATGGGCTGGATTTGGTTCTGGAGTGTGTGTTGGGGGGGAGGAGGAGGGGGTGTGGAGGGGAGAAAAACAAAGAGAGAAGAAAGGGAAAAAAGTGTGCAAACACCAGTCATGGTGCCCATGCAGTGAGGGGGAGAGGGGAGAGCTGGGGACTTCTGACTGTCCCACAGTCGTGCACAGCTAATAGAGCTCTGTTCTAATCAGTCTGTATGTTCAGGGAAGGTAGTCCGGCTGCATGACACTAACGATAAGGTTGTCTATACCTCCTTAACTGGAGGTTTTGGACTGCTGTAATGTGGGTGGTTGGATCTGGGATTTATATCGCCTTCTCTCAGGCATCTCATAGTCCCAGAGCTGCCCAGAAGTAGTCGACTATTGCAAAAGGCTGACCTCTCACCACATGGGAGATGAGAGCCCTCTGGAATTCACAACTGCATCTCTCGCTATGAGATCTGTTCAGCCCAGGAGGTCTACTTAATTCTGCACCATTTTCAAGCACATCGTAACCTTTTCTTTCTTACTTGATGGTCTATATATTGTTTCAACATACTCTTCACTGAGTCTTGTGGACATAATTATGATATTCCAACAAACAGTGACAAGTAACCACCAAACATTTCATTACTTATATAGGTCATAATTTGGGTTAGGAAAATGTATGGACCTCCAGAAAACATCCTGTATTTGGTGGGAACAGCAAGGAAAGTTAATTGTAGTCAAAGCTTTTTTTTCTTCCAGCGAGAAATGGAGAGAATTAAAAAAAAAAAGTACATTGATAAAAAAAAATCTGATTGGATGATAAGATGTATGCATCCTGAACATGAACAGAATTCCTAATTCTCTTTGGCCATTTCTTTTTTATATACTTGGATTTCCAAGATTGGATTGCTTTGCCCTAGTCAAATCGTTTTAATGGACTACCTTCTTCAACATGCACACTCCATTAGGCTAGAGTTCTATCTGGAATTCTGTGGGGTCTTAACACCATGCACAGTAGATAATTCTTTGAATTATTGAGGATTTTAATGTCAGAAGAATATTAGTAAGCTTTAGCATGGTAAATAAAGCAAAGAAAAGAAAATTGTTGCTGGGGGATTGTCAGCAGAAAAGGGATGCTTACCTTTTGGTCAGCACCGATTCCCTTGTTTGGTCCCTCTGTTGTGCAGTCTTGGGAAACAGAAGGCATTGTGGCTAAAAAGCTCCCTGACTCGGAAAGAAGAGGTAACGGCGATGCGCCTTCAATTTGTTCCCTGCTAGAGTAACCAAGATGTTCTACCTTGTCCATGAAGGTGGCTAATTCTCTCTGCAAGGCACTCAGCCTGTTGTTAAGGGCACTGACCAGCTTTAGGTCACTTGAGGCCTCACTTTTGTCAAGACTCTCATTCAAGGCCTGCTCTGGGGTATCAATGGAAGGACAGATCTTCGGATAGGACGAAAACCCATTGGAGTCCAATATCATAAGGTCAATGGCTTTGCTAACAAGTCCAGCCTGTTCTTTGATCCTAAGTAGAGCATCGTAGTCTTTACTTTTGAAGAACTCTGAGCCCTCATAGTTGTCGATGTGGCTATTGCGCCGTATCAGCTTCTCCTGATCTTCCCTGGAGTCATTCTCCCCTCCAATTGGTCCTTCTCTCCTGATCTGGGACGGGACGCATTCGGCTGAATCCCCTGCTTCAGCATCTGTCTCCATGGAGAGTCGGGTGGACTGGTAGGAGGCCAGGTCGCAGCGCTGGAGGTTGGAGAGCAGGACCCTGTTCTCATACTGGAGTTTTTTGACCTTGCCGCTGAGCTCTCCAATCTGGAGCTTGGCATTCAGCAGCTCCTCCTGCGAGGGCTCGCTCATCACCGAGCAGCTGTCCTCTGACATGGTGGCATCCAGGTCGTGCTCCGATTTGTACTTGTTCAGCTCATTCATCAGCAGCTTGTTCTGCTCCTCCATCTCCAGGAGTGACCTCCTCAGCAGGTCAGCCTCTTCCTCCACAAACTGCAGGTGGCGCTTCAGCTCCACCATGCTTTCCCTGGAGTCCCCGTAACTGCCGGTCGCTGTGACCAGGTGGCCTGGGAGCTCCTGGCTTTTCATCTCATCCATCTCGGCCCTCAAGCCCCGGTTCTCCACCTCAAGCTCCACGATCCTGCGGCTCAGGAGGTTGGCCTCCTCTTCTACCAGCTTGAGGTGGACTTTCAGTTCGGCCTCCCGTGTGTGAGGAGAGTCAGCCACCTCCTCCACCGAGAGCGTGCTGTCCAGGTCTCCGTACAGAGATCTGTACTTCACCAGCTCCTCCTTCATGCTGTCGTTGTCCTTGGCCATCTTGGTCAGCTTCTTGCACATGAGGGCTGATTCCTCCTTTGCGAAGTGAAGCTGGCATTTGAGGTCAGCACTGTCCTCCTGAAATTGAACAACACTGAAGGGTTTGTTCAGGGGAAGACAATTGGGTTTGCTGGCCCTAAGGAAGTCCTACCACAAGTCTACTGTTTGTTGGCTCTTTTTAAAGAATTATTTTGTGAAACCAGACAAGTTGCCCTTGTCTTATGATACATTTTGAAATGATTTCATTGTGAAGAAATGACCCAGGAAACCACGGCTGATCATGGAAAAAGCTAACAACAACTGTCCAAACAACTATCACATACAATCCAGTAAACTTACTGGAATGTTTCTTTCTATCTTTGTTTCACATGATCTTAAGTAAATGATCAAATGTGTCTGAAAGTAAGCCTCAAATAAAATAATGAAGCATTTGTTTCTCTGTATAGTGTCAAAGAGAAGTATTTAATGTACTGTATACGTAAAGTCTATATTTTCTTTATAGTAGAAAACAGAGAAGAGTAGTTTAAAGTACATCCAGTAATTGTATTTATTTTCAAGGACTCAAAATTTAAAACTATTTCTAAGTTCCTGTTCTAAGTTTTGAGTGAGGAATGTGATTGCAATGCGAAGGCACAAGTGATTACAGGTTTGGATACCTGCCTTTAACACATTTCTAATGGTATCTGTAATTTTCTTACGATTCTGTGCTACTAAAGGTGTGTTTACATGAGCTAAAGTGAGAGTTTACAGGTTTCTAACTAGCACTGATAACATATTCTTAAACTTCAACTGCACCGTTGCTTGAATTTAATTAAAGAAAAGAGGAATTATAAAATCACATGCCTAACTTGTTATTAAAGTAATAACTAGATCGTTCTTGGCAGTGGCATGTTATTTACTCAGTAAAGCTTAAGGACTAACATTAGGGTCTTTGATAACTGATAGATGTGTACAGTATATTTATTTATCATCCTGTTCAGCAGGAAGGCTATCAGTACATTCAAGCATTCAAGCATTAGGATAATATTATTACCTGGGCGGATGGTTTCTTGTCGGTTTTGTTGGCCAAACGAGCTCCTCTTTTCTTCAAAGAGTTCTAAAACAAACAAAAAGAATGAATCAATGTATAAAAACCATAACTGTAAGCAGTGCGAGTATTGTAAAATATCGTTCTGGAGTATATCATTGTAATACAGATATATTCCTGCTAACATAAAAAGCTGGCATCCCATTAGCACTGCTACTCAGACATAAAAATGCACGGACATAATCTTCAACCTTGCAATAATACATTTATTTATCCAGTAAGGATATAAAACATGTCATTAGGAATGCTCTTTGGGATACCTGTGACTCATTTATTTATTTTTTTTGGTGCCGTGAGACAGAATAATTGATATCCACAATAAACCTCTGCAGTGTACGCTAGCACAATCCTTTCCATGGCAACTAATGCTGTTGAAGTATTAAAAAGACAGCACTCTCTGCTAACACGTGGCATTTAGTCTGTTTAATAAGGGATATAATTTCAGTCCTTACAAAAGTGCTGCTGTTTCTAGAGTGGAGTGAGATCATGTAGCGCTAAATCTTGCAGCTGCAGTATGTAATATCTGTAATATGTTTCCTTCACAGTTTAACTATTAAACTACTAATTTGCCAGTGCTAGTTCTTCAATGCTTTACTTTTAAAGACAAAGTTAAACTGCATACAAGCAAACAAAAAAAATAAAAGACCCACTGTACTTTTGTTGTTTTTTTTTTACAATTCAAAAGACTAGGAAAACGTCACGATAATCTGAAGAGGTATCGTGGAGTCCACTGAAATCCTCTCCTCCTGGGATTCACAACAGCACATGCAAGCACAGGTCTTTATTTCCACAGATACAGTGCTCCCTCCCTCTTCACATTCATTCCTCAGCTTCCTGCACACAAGCCTCTGAATCCCACAGGCTTTTCTCCGCCTTGCCAAGCTGATGCAATCTGCTGGGTTATTCTGAACAACTGAAGCCGGCAAAAGGCAGAGATTTGGTATACTGAGAAACAGCAGCAGCAGGCTGATTCCAAAGGGGCCGTCTGTCTTGGAAAACCACATGGCTGCCTCCAGTTTGAGGTTAAACCCTTTTCCTCCTGGAAACAGAAGTCTTAGACTGAATAAAGACAAATCCAGAAATGTATTTATGAAGTGCACAATGCCAAGTAAGACTGCTTCAGCATGGTGTGATACACTCTCTATCCTACTTTCTAATCCTGACCCAGTTTTGAGACACATAAATGTGATGTCAGCAGATAATCAATAGGCAAGGCTCCATTAATACAGCAAAGGCTGGCCCAGGGCTAGCACTGCTATTGCTCTCATTTGTTTTTACCTCTTTATGGGAATTTCATCTTGTTCAGATGGGGGTGTTTCTTGTGCCAGGGCAAGCGCTGGGTGACATGAATTTATATTTTTCTGGTGGGCGGGTTGCCCTTCGCCACCGTCGGGCCAATGTGTTTAAACTCCAGGTTGGTGACTTAGAGCTTGCGGATACGTTTGTTCTTACTCAACAAGATTAAAAAGCTGGTTTAGAGTCACTTGTGGGAAGCAGTTACTGTTGCACTCAGGTGTACTCGTGTGGTGGTCTGTAAATAATGGCTTTGATCCCTAAATACTCTTCCTTTGCCAGTTGGTAGTTGGTTTGCAATTATTTGTTGTCAAACTCTTTGATCCTGCTGAAAAATTATTCATCAAAAATGCCCCCGTGAGATCAAGGAAAACAGATGGCACTCCTCTATGGCTTTATTTTCATGGAAAAACAACCATGATTTTGTTCTGAAAGAGAAACGCACTGAGAACACAACAAATGTTTTCATCTGGCATTTGTGTGTTGGGCTTTGACAGTCAACACCTTTCAACAAAAGGATTACTTTCCATAGTGCCCGGGACAGAATAATGGGCTCAAAAAATGCCAGCGTTGCATAATCATCCCTTTGAGTACCTCATTAAATAAAATCTGTGGGATTCAGAGATAATTAAGCAGAGTTAAGTTCTCTCTTTGACTGAGACAGCCAGACCATATCAAGATGATATTGTTGCTGGGTAATGGAAAAAAATAATCATAATGATAATAAAGGCCAGCAGATATTATAACATACAATGGCTCTTTTTTTCATGTTGGTGGATTTTCAGAAGCAATCAGCCAGGCTGTCCCAGAGGCACAGGCAACGAAGATTTGCTGACTTGGCTAGATTGAGAATTTATTGTACAGAGAGCCCTGATCATCCAATATAGAGGGGTCACAACCTGAGAACGGGGAACAAATGAGTCTCACTTTCCTGCTAATGAAACTGTCACGTCCCAACTTGAATACACTGTATTAAGGGTGTAGGCTGGAGCTTTCATGAAGGAAAGAGGATTCAGAGGGAGCTTTTTGAAAGCAAGATGTTTTTATCTGGGTTTAGTCAACCTGCCGTAGAACAGCCTGCTACTTCAGGCTGCACAAACTATACAAGAAGAAATATAGCAGCACCCCACTTTATCTGAGAAGAAAGGGGGAGCTGTTTTTAAGTATGACTCAATAAAGCAGTGAATTTTGTCCAAGGAATTGTAGGGAGCAACTCTGTAAAATGGAGTTAAAACCAATCACAATGCAAAAAAATATATAAATAAGAATAAAAAAATGTTGCAGTACCGTCATAAAGCACCTAGTCCACCAAAAAAAAACAACAGAAATACCCTTAAAATTCAAAACTTGAACATGTTTATATTTTCATATAAACACCATAAAGAACACTAACTCGTTAGTTATGAAGGAAACTATTCTGCAATTTCAATGCTATATGTTACTATTGTTCTTCCAGACACATTCTTTAAGAAGCACTGTTAGTAAGTTTGTTTTCTGAGGGCAGTTGAGTTCAGAGGGCGCACAGTGTTTTGGAGACACAAAAGAAATCTCTGCACTGAATTGGCTTATAAACCATTTTGCTCTATAGTAAGGTTCTTTAGGATCCTTAAGAACTGGTAATCGAGGATGTACAGTGTAAATCCCTGAACCATTTTTATTTCCCAGTCAGATCTCAAAAGAAGACAACAACCGCTCATTATCAGTTCCTGGTGGTGAAAATCTAGAGCCATTGCAGTCAACAAGAAATTTGAAGGTTCTCTGTTCCTAAGAAAACAAACTGTTTTTTCTAACTCAAACTGCAAATAATTGGTCACAGCAACTGCCTCTTTAGGTTAGCCCCTTTAGAGTCAATCAGGACAGAGAAATGTTGTGGAAAGGATGAGTGCCGGTCCTTAGTGAGGCCTCTCTTCATCCAGCAAATGAAGCTCAAGCCATAATGGGTTCACGGTGGTTCCCATGGTAACCACTTGTGCTCTCGATTACTCAGTGGTTGTTGTGGAAGCAAACGGAACAAATTGGAAAAAAAGAAGAAAGAAATGAAGTGAAATCAATTCCCCTCCCCTCCCTTGAAACCTGACAGCTGTCAATGTAAAAGCCAATGAAAAGCCTTCTAAGATATTCGGCTCCCTTCTGAGGCAAGAAACCTGACAACATGAAACAGTTCTTTCATTCTTGTCAGTTAAATGAATAGATCCATAAATTGTTGTGCTAAACATAATTCATCATGTTTTAGTGACCACCACCATGTTATTAAAATGAAAGTATATGTTAAAAACACTATTAAAAACAATTACAACAAATAACGATATACTGATTGTTTTTGAAAAATTCCCTCCGAAGATCTCATTGAGTCTGACTTGCAAAACGTTAGTCTGCTATGTAATATTTTTAAAAATATAGCTTCACGTCCAAAACTTTTTTTTTCTGTACAACTTCCAGACCAAAAGCATAAATGAACTAAAGGATTATACGACCCGAGAGCTCAGAGATAAGAAACATTCACCTGCCCCCGTGTCCCAGTCCTGTTTTTTTCCTGGCCTGCTCGTTTCCATTAATTCTCTTCTGCTAACTTGTTTTTGAAGCTGCCAGTTGTGGCTCTGCTCCATCCCCCTGAGACACCTGAGCTAATGGCCAACTAAGGCTGAGGAGAGCTGGGCTGCGTTAATGAGAACAGGCCTTGGCAGCACCTGTGCTGGGCTCTACAGACTCCAAGTGGCCTGGCGTTAGGCTCAGCCATCTGCTCTGGCTACAACAGCCAAGAGCTTCTGTGAAACAGCCCCAGGTTCTGAAAAGGGCCCTGTGTTGGGGGAAGTCATGCTCCTCTGAGTCTTCACCCCCTCACTGGTTGAAACGAACAGGAATAAAGAAAACAAGTGTTTAACCAACCCCTCTGTCATGGCAGGTCAGGGAAGATTTGCTGCAGTAGGGATCCCCTGTCTAAATACTTATAAGTTCAGGTGGGTAGCTGTGTCAGCATGCGTAGGCTGCAAAGGAACAAGTAATAGGTTTATTCCCTGCTGAAAAGAGAAGAAAGAAAACACAGCGTTTCGGCTGTGGAGCCTTCTTCGGGTGTAAGAAAGATAGGACAGTCAACAAAGATAATACAGCCTGGGAAAACAAAAGCTGGGAGAGAGGAGGAGGCGGGAGCAGGGGAGAGGCAGAGTGGCCAATTAAGTGGTGCGAGGTCGAGGTCGAGGTGAGGAGAGGTGTGAAACGAAACCTACAAATAATTTCTCAGGTTCTGGGAGTTACTCCTCTGTCCATCTTATGTCTCTGTCCTGACTTTTGTCCTCAGTGCTGTCAATTTATATGCCTGAAATGATACAATATGCTTCTGTCTGGGTATCCTATGAGTATATAGCACGTAGATCAGCAGTCAGTGTATACAGTATGTATATAAGAAAACTGTGAGCACATTTTTATACAGAAGCATTTTATGCTGCGTTTGATTGTTCTGAAGGATCAGATTAATCAATTTTGCATGTTTGTTCTTTGCTGGTTTCTGTTTGGAATCTTTTTTGTTTCTTGCAAAGAAAGATGATTATTTTTATCAAGGCATACTGGTAAGAGACGTGATCAAACTTCAGTATATGTTTCTTTTTGAATGCATTTTCATAGCATCTGTGTCAATTCACACCTTTTTCCTTGTACTGAATTTATTGTATTCCCTTCTCTGGATAAGTGTGACAAATGACAATGCAGATGATCTTTGCATATTTATATATTTCCCCTTTATACTTTATACTTCTCCTTAATGCAAGTTTCAGCTCACACAAAGACTTTGGTGCCACATGTACTAAAACTAAGGGTTAATGCAGAAATGTGTTTTTTGTGATGAACTGTCCACAGCAGTTATCACAAAGTTTTGTGATACGTCGCTCATCTGCCCTTCATTACTGCCAAATTATGATGTAACCTGCCTCGCAAATCAATGGTTCATTGATTAAGGGAGAACATTGTAATGCCTAACCCATGCAGACAGGAAAGAGAGGCTACTTCTTTCCCACAAAAGCCCATTGTGTTGAAGTGTATGCTGGCCTTAGAGCTTCTTCCACTAATGACCAGCATGTCCTCAACACCTCAATGTCGGGAGACATTAGCTCTTTGAAACAACCAAGCTTTTAGGAGAAAAAGTAAATGGGGAAAAATAATTTTAAAAAAAATGTAATAAGCCTTCTGGTACCAGAAGAAACTGACTACTACGTACAAACATCTATCTTTTGCTCTTTTGCCCCCAACCAATAGCAAATGAAACGAAACAGCACAAGGTGGGTTTGAAAAATTGAAATATCTGATGCTCATTAAGTTTACTGTCAGGAGCAATTAATGTAGGATCTGTCCAGGCAGCCCGAAATACTGCAACTACCTTTTTTTTCACTGCTGCTAACAGTTGATTTCCCGTCCAAGGCCCCCACAGCATTTTTCTCTCAAATGCACATATTCATTCTTTTCTTAAAGTCCATGCTTCATAGCCATACGATGCCACTGGCCACACAAGCACTTTGACCGGCCTGTTTTTTTTTGTTAGTGGTATTTTGAACTCATTTCAAGGATCACCGAATTGAAAATCATTCCAGTAGCCTCATTAATCTTGGTGCAGGCCATGATCAGTTAAGATAAGGAACATTCAGTGTGTCACCGCAGTGTGTTATACCGTAGATGCTGCAATTATTCTGCTAGTCTTTTCTAAATCCTGAAAGTGGCAGGCTGGAATGGAAATTGACTGAGGCGGTGTTTGACATTTCAGTTCTTTCCCTGCAGGATGCCTCTCCAAGTGTGCAGGAGTATTCAACCACTTAACATTTCACATCACACCACCAAACAGCTCTTTGAACCAAAGGGTCACACAATCCGATAGGTCTTCATTTCAGTCACTTCCAGCTGGAAATGTGCCTTTTGTAGTTTGTGAGAATATTTACAGACATACATTGCCTCATAAAATAGACAGCAATACCTCAGGTGGATTATAGAAATGATTGCAAAGCCCTGAATGGAATTCAGTGATGTACTGTTGACTGAAATAAGACACCAAATAAATGTATATTGGAAGCCTCGGTGCACTGTTTTGTTTTGGAAGTTAGAACAAAAGAAACCTGTATGTACATTTCTGAAAAAGGATCATGCCAAAGCTGCAGATGGTAGGTTCTTTTATCCTCCCTTGTTGGAAACCAGGTTGTCCACATATTTATAAAGTGAAACCACTATTGTTAGCTAAAACCGTATTTATTTGTCAAAGATCCCCGTTCTGCATGTACTGAACTGTCCATTTTAACAAGTGAACGCATTCAAGTGATTTAACTAGTTTAAGACGGTGCTTATGTACACAACCAAAGTCCTGTAGTCAGCTCTGTACTTCTGTCCTTCAAGGGAATCATTGTTTAGGAGGAAGTAGGAAGTAGTTTAGAAGATGGGCTTGGAGAAGTAGAAAAAAATTCATCTGCAACAAAAAAGGGGCCAATGACAGCATTGCTACTGAATCGCTGCGTCTTGCTGATTTTTAAAAACATTGGCTTTCTCCATCCTCGTAGGGGGAGAATGCAAGGAATTCACCTCCTCCTCTGCTCGTGCTAACTCTCTTACACATTGAGCTGAGGCATCCTGCCAATTCTCCTGTTTTTATCCATTGGTGAAATTAGTTAAGAGAGTTCTGCTTCCCTGGAGGGTATGTAACAAGCCCCACAATGTCCTAGAAACGGAGCGCTAAACGCCCCGGTGCTCTTAAACAAACCAAAAAGACATGTTTTAATTTTTTTTTCTCCCTGACAAGAATCCACAACCTCTAAGTGGAAACAATTGAGTGGAAATTGTGGACACGAGGAGCAGTGTTTGTGAAGGCCGATCCTGAGTGGTGATGGGGGATTAGTTACGCTGCTCAATTAAATGTCACATCAGTGGCATCAGAAGCCCCCCCTTAACGTGTTCTTCCATACGTGGACATTGAAAATGTAATCTCAGCTTTCTCAGTCAGTTTGAGCTTTTTTCCTCCTTTTAGCAATATCTCCAGTCAAGAGAAGGATTAATCCTGTCCATTTTTCACTCCACTAGAGTTGCTCTCATGATAGCAATCATAACAGCAGATGTGTGCCACTGGAACACGGGCTCAGTGGCGACACAAAAGCCATAGTAATCTTGAACAAAACAGGTCTGAGTCTAATACTAGACAATGGTTTTCTTTGGATGGGTAGCAGAGTAGCACTGGGATAAGCACTGCTGCCTCACAGTTCTTGGGACTTGTGTTCGGTTCAAGTCTGGGTTGCCCTCTGTGAGGTGTTTGCATGGCCTTCCTGTGTCTGCATGTTTTTCCAAGCCTAAAGACTAGCTGTTTATATCTGTGTGCACCCTGCCAGGGGCTGGCTTCTTGTCAATGGTATACAGACCCACTTTGTGCTCTGTGCCTGCTAGGTTAGTCTCTGTCTTTCTATAATGTGAAAGTGATAAATCTTTGAAGGTTAATGCTTTCACTGAAAAGAATGGATGTTTAATTTTTAACATTATGACAGTCTGGCTACACTTCATTAATGGATTTTCTTTTTACTCTCAACAGCTTTTTGGCTTTGTCTTGCTTTGTCACAAGCAGTTTCCCAACTCTGGTCTATGCATGCACATTGAATGTCAGTCGAAGCCATACTTAAGAAGCTTAATTGTGATCTTATTAATTATGATAGCTCACCCTATTACAAATGTCATTATGCCACGCTTCTGAAGATAATTTTTTTTGCATTAATCCACTGCCAGACATCTTCTGAGATTGATGTTGTTGTACACTTTCAGGGCACACAGTCAGGGTTTTACGGTGTATTCACAGCATAACTGACTTTTACGGTGTAAAAGAATGCATCCATTGTTACAACAATTAATTATAACTATACATAAATGTTATAGTTTGTAAGGAACATAAAAATTCTTGATGCTTTGAGCTTTAGGGTGTCTTGACAGACACTGAACAAGGTTCCAAGCTCCATAATAATGTGTATGGGAAGCAGAAAGGAACATGGGTTAATGGGTTGGCAAGCAGTGTCCTGATTAAGGCATCAACTAAAGGGTTTAATTTGCTTATTTTCTAAATTTGGAACAGGGCACAATCCCACAGGATTGACTCTGGCAACACTGGTTGTGCCCTATACTTGAGCACAGAAAGAATTATGAATTACTTTCTCTCTTGTGGACATCTGTTCTCTAATGTGTTTCAAAACTCATCACATATTCCTGCTGATCGGCACAGGGGACTCATAAGAGAAAAATCAGAATACCCCTTAACAGAGTTACCTTAACTGAGTTAGAGTTTTATTTACCATAGTTTACAGCTGTTTGTAATCTTAAAAAAAACAGTAATTAGGGTTATCTATAAGCCTAACTGGACTGAGGATCTCCAGTTATAGACCCCAAATGGGCTACACAACAAAGGAATTACAACATCAAGCAAGAAAATGTGTTAAACAATGTTTCTTGAGAAGTCAGGCAAGGGAAGTTTTATCATAACCCAACTGGCTGAAGAACAAAGCAGTTCAGCTCCTTACTCTGTGTGGCTGCCCAACCAAGGGCAAGCTGGAAAGATGATGATGGGGTGGGGGAGGGATGCACAAAGACAAATGTGAGAAGGAGAGAACTTACTGTGGCATTTATAGCTTTTCAGGAAGTGACATCACTAAGAATCATGAGTTAGTATTGCAGAAGTGAAGGAAAACTTTGTTTCTGTCATCTTTTTTCCTTCAACACTTCATATACTGTATCTCTGTTTTTTTACTTCTAGTTTGGCCTGCTTATCTCAAGGGTCACTTAAAAAGTTCTGGAAATCTATGTGGACGGTGTGCTTCAGTTTATATAACCTTTTATGTAAGTATTACTCTTTATTAGTGCAAAAAAGTACTGCCAGAATGCATTTAACTGTGAGGTTTGTGAAGGGCCATTCAGAGTACAAACAGAATGCCAGTACAGAGGGTTTTGTTCTCCTCTGATACACTGTCTTAAATATATTTCCTCTGCAATGACAGCCAAGCCTTTATCTAGTTTAGGAGATTAGTTTATATCAGCAAACAACTTACATAACAGGAGACATTTGCAGCACAAAACTTTTATTAGATACTGTAGAACCTCTGAAATGAATAAAGCAGATTAGCATTCTCTGGTATTTACTACAGAGCATTCTCTGTCAAAGGTTTTCACTTCACAATATAAAATTTCAGAATCTTTTCCTAGTTGCACCTCTACTAATGTGCTTTTTTCTGAGTATTTAGTCTCCCTCAAAACATTTGCATTTCTGTTCAGTAGCTATTCTTATTTGATCCAAATCCATAGTAACATTAATGTTAGCTGATGTTAAAACATGGAAATTGATTTCAAATATCCACAAATTTACAGTGTGTTCTCATTCATATGGTTTAATAGTCTAACAGAGGGTCAGGCTGAAAGTAAACTGTATTCGAGAATCTTTCTAGCTATAAAGCTGAATAATTGGAAGTTGCTTATTTTTCAACAGTGGTAGTGGTGTAGCCTGTCTGCACTGTGTGCTATGTGAGTGCCAGTAGCCTGGCCACATTTCATAAAAGGCAAATCCACAGCCATAAATAGACAAGCAAGCATTTGTGTGCGACTTCTGAGTCAAGAGGGATACAAATTAAACTGCTCAGCAATAGAACAACCAATCTATCGAGACCTTTTTATGTTACCTAAATGTTACCTTATATGTGCACCTTATCATTAAAAAGAGGAAAGTGTACATGTACTGTATATCACACGGGGAATGAGAAGGAATAGTAAAGAAGATGTAAGTTGGATCAAAGTCAGGGTTCTGTCAAAATCAAGATAAGTATGTTTTAATTTAGGTAGAGAAAATATCATCAGTATACAACCCTGATTTTTTAAGACTATATAGAGTATACTGCTCTAAAGTGCAAAGACATTTGTTTGAAAACCCAGCAGTGTCAATTTCTTTTACATTATTCTTCTTTAAAAATTTCTTAAGAATGTTCTTTCTGAATAATTGAATCGAAGATTTCCAAAATATTTAACATCATAAATCAGGAGTCTTATGCCCTCTCAAACGACTCCCCTAAAGCTGTGATAGAAATACTATATATATATACAGTTACAAAGTGGCTGTTCACCCAACAATTGTGTGGATAAACCTACCAGCACATATTCATCCAACTCTGAGTCAATAACTTCCATTATGGTAGCTTTTCAACTCCAGTATCAAGCCTGTGGAAATGGGGTTAGTGCTCAATACTCCTGTTTCTGTCTGGAATGCTCTCCAGCCATGTTTTTCAATATTCTATCTGCCGTCCATTTAGTTCAGAAAAACTGACGTTTTAAACATTACACATTATAAACCTTAAGTCCGCTTCATGTTTAGAGAAGGCGTTTAAGTCTTGAATAAGACTTCAAAAAACAAGATGTCAGTCCTTTCTGCAACAGTGAGTTAATTCTTTCAAATCCGAAACATACCACTGCAGGTTGAGCTTACCAGTGAAACACAGGTGGACAAGGTGTTTGCAAGGGGAAATTACAACATGACAAGGCGCCAATGTGGAAGCTACTGTACAACACTAGCTGTCAGCACACCCCTCTGTTGGGCCTCTTTCAGTTTTGTGTAAAGTAAGAGCTCTCCCTGGGCTGTTGCTTTCCTTTAACAGCACCACAGATGCATAGGAGAATTATGTTGCTCAGTTCAGCACTGGCAGCCTTGAAAAGCACTTCAGTGATCCACTCGAGATCTTAAGTTATTGATAAAAATGATAAGCGGTCAAAACACTGCACTGAAAATGAGGGCTGGGATTTTAGATGTGGCAATAGTGAAATTATGGGTTATATCTTTTACCTCATGTGCTGAACCTCTCAGAAGTTCTCACAACCCCTATTTCAGTGCTTTATTTCAGGTCCTGGCATGTATTCATCATTGGTTTAAATCCTTCACCTACGTATTCCAATGAAGTAATCAGGTATTAAAGATTTAAAACATTTCGCTCTGCTGTTTTCACCTATTGTGTTTAACAAAAAACCTCCATTCTGATTCCAAGTCAGATTACTGTAGTCTTGATTTTCCTGCCCAAAGCCTTAGATAATTTCAGCATAAGCTCTTAAACTCCCAAAGGACTCATTTTTCTGAAGATATCGACCTAGATATTCAGCACGGAGAGCTAACTAGGCTCCTTCATGCTCTTGTTTGTGTCTTAGAGAGCAATTTACAGGGGCTCCCTCTTTTTCTGCTTGACATTTCTACCTGAAGGATTTTCCTACATTCAATGTAAGGATAATCAATCCCAGTCTGCAAAACTGTAGTGTATTAATTATCAGCCTCTGGAATACGAAATCATCATCGAGTAAGAGACCAAAGAAATAATATCAAATACTGTAGTTCATACATGTTTATGTTACTTTCAGCCATCTTTAAAGATGTCTGAAATTAGATGCTACTAAGAAAATGCAAACTGATTTATTCAAATATCTTCTACCATCTTCGGGTCATGATCGATATTCTCAGTAGTGAACTTTTCCCTTCAGACATAATCTATCTCAGGTGGGCCAAGTCATTAATCCATTGAATTGCCACCGAACCCCACTGGACTTCAACATCCTGATGAAACCAATTCCATGTCAATGACTTGGACCTGAAAGTAATTGTTAATTTCAGCTAAAGCCCACTTACTCAATTTTAATTAACTGATCAGCATCGAGCTGAGGTGCTGCTGCGAGGCTATATGGGTTATCGATTAGACTTGTCTGTTAGTGGTGCAGTACGAAAAAAGAGAAAGTCCAGGGCTCTCCTCAGTGGTGCAGGTAAATGGGACATGAAAATGTATAATTTTATTTTCAGTTGAGGATGCATCTTGTCCTATTATATAATTTCCTATTATATAAAGTTCTTAGGTAAATCACAAAGGGGAAAAAAGCAACTTAATATGAATACTGGAATCATTTACAAAGCATAATTAATATTTTTTCTTTCTTGAGTACAAACCAACTTCAAAATGAAAACAAAGCTCCTACTGAGAAATACTGTTACATCTTTCAATAGAAAGATTATTATAAGCAAAAAAATACAAAAACAAGAGACACTACTGCCAAGATATTTAAATTGTGTATTGTTGTCTTTAACTGAAGAAAGGCAACCTACCACTTGACAGATAATCACCCCTGTGAGCCCACCTACAATCATTTAAGACATCGTTCATGACCTTCGACGTGAACACATGTCATTTTCTCTTTGTCTCCATGGTTTCCAATTACAGATCCTTCATTAAATCCCACAGAGCTGCCTGCATCAGGACCACCCTGCCTCTTTCATTCCTGCTTAGGTGATGCCGGATAACCCTTCTGGTCTAATTCTCTTCAAAGCAGCCTAACAAGCCGAATACTAATGAACGCAAGTCGAAGTGAGGGAGGAACATTTCAATTTAACACCCTTTCATCTTCAATTCCTCTGGGCTCTCTCTTGCCATTTCGCCGCCACTAAACACAGGCTCCGGGTTATGAGTGCATGGTTAACGTTCTCTATAGCTTCATCATATTTACAGTAGGAGAACATAAATTAGGGTATGGTTTTATTTCTAAAAACATAAGAAAGAGTACAAACAAGAGGAGGGCAGTTAGCCCATCTAGCTGATTTGTCACTTGGAAAGAAAAGCCATATTTTTTGTGTTTTTCATTTTATGCCCATCGAGCTAGGAATCACAAATAGTCATTTTACACCTCTCCGTAATGACTCCTGAACTGCAGAAGGAAAACGAGGAAGGGCAGACGCCCAGCTATCAAAGCTGTTCTTCTTTGTGACATGCTGCAAGCTTCACAGCTCCCGACAGGACAGTTGGCGCAGGCAGAAGCAGCAGTGCATCTCTCGCCAATCTCAGCGCTGGTCTGCAGGACTACCTGCCATGCTAAGAGAGCCCTGAGTGACTAATTCCAGCCACAGCGGGGTGCTGCCTGTTGTTTATTACACCTTGGGAAATCCCACCAGTCGTCTAGCGACACGGCCAGGCAAAGTCAGTTTTTTGCTGCACCCAAAAGCTAACCACAGGCTAACCAGACTGCCTTTGTTCCCTCTGCACCTAAATCAGCAGAAGCTAAGGGCACTGGCTGAACCTAAGCGGTCTAGCATTGCTTGGGAATTGCTTCAGTGTCAGCAGGCTTTGAAGTGAATGCAGCAGTCTAACAAAACAATAATCAATTGCCGTGCAGGTTTTACAAGACTGCTCTCAAAATCTCACAAGACCCACACAGCTGTTGTGTTCTAATAAGCCACCACCCCTCCCCCCCTTTTTTCCCTCAGTACTTGACATTGAGACTCTGACTCTCACACTCTGGGCTATGAGGTCTGAGATGTTCTGTTGTTCTATTTTTGCAGCTGGTTTAAACTTGAGCAGTTGGAATGGACACAGACATTCTTACTGGGCGGGATCTTTTACACAACCCACAGCAGTAGTGCCCATCAGAGCTTCAGCTATTCCAAGTATCCCAACCATACACTGCTCCACCCTCCAACAAGCAGCAGTGCTCTCTGCCCACTGCAGAGAAACAAAATCCAAGACAACAGTCATCTGCCCCTATAGATCAGAATGTGATAGAGAGAAAGGACATTCCTCTGTATGTTAGAGCCCTGTCAGCTCACTGGGTGTGCTCTCTTCAAAGCTCTTTGTAATGTAGCCCTTGCAATACAATCCATGATCACAGTGAATGACATGCTGTCAGATGAGCCACAACCAGATCTCTAGGCTTGAGGACACATGGAAATACAATCATGATAAAGGCTGCATGGGTAGAAACCTTAAGACTTTACTTTATTTTAAGCAGTACCTTTAACAACAAAGAGCTTTACATAGCCAAAAAGCAACTTTCATGCTTAGTTACAGACAATTGCAAAGCCAAAAACAATGATAGATGTTTTGATATCTTGAACATAAATATAAGGTATTTAACATTGCCTCTAACATGAAAAATGGTGCAAGGACTCCAAGACAGGAGTGATGAGATCACTTGTGTGTGACCTGTGTGGTTTTCTGAATATATTGCGTGTTATTTAATTATAGTCACTCCTGAAACTAAGGAATTACGGTCATTCTTTGAAAGAAAAAAAACAAACAAACTACCTGCTATATAAGAACTGCAATTGGACAGCACTGAAACATCTATATTGGTATCAGGTTTAACGTTTCTAATCATAATTGAAATTCTTAAACTTTAGACTGCCTCACTATTATTAGAATACAATACAATTATAACTCCAACCTGACCTCCCATCCTGGCTCAATTTGTTAAGAACAAGTAGCAACACCACACGGCCTACCTCTTTCACCTTGTCCATCTCCGCTTGCAGGACCTGCTTGGCCACCTCCAGGTCAAGGAGCTTCTGTCTGAGGTCCTCGTTCTCCTGCTCCAGCCTGCTTCTCTTCTTCTCCACCGCATCCAGCTCGTTGTGGAGGCGGATGGACACGTCTTTTGCCACCTGTGAATGGAGGCCCAAGATGTGCAGCAGTACTGGTAAACAGACAGACTCACCATTACAGCTAAGTTCACTAAAACTGAGGGCTTGCTACAAATAAGGCCAGTATGTGTCCAGAGATGAAACTAAGGTGAATTGAGGGTAGAAAACCTTATTTACCTCATGGTGACAGTTGATTAAATGCGATATATTTCATCATTATGAAATATAAAGTTATCTTGCACTCAAAACCATTAATTAGGCATGAACATTACCAAATCAATGATATTGTAATTGTATTGGACTGTTCGATGATTCACATGTCTATATACAATATTTACACAGTTTTAATCTTGATTGAATATTTCAAAAGCAGAGAATTAAATTATGAGAATGCAATTAAAGGAACTAGCATTGAGAAAGAATTATGGATTTCAATATGCAGTGGCATTAAATATTGCTTAAGAGGCTCTATGATAATTGCACAGTCATGTGATTTGTAAAAGTTTCTTAGTTTAGCTGAGAGTCTAATTACAATGAAGTTTAAGTCTTAAACATTCCAAAGAAAGTTAATGCTGCCTTCTCCAAAACTGCATGTGTATGCAGGCAGACGGCAAACATGTTGGTAAATTAAAGTGAACGAATGGTTGTCTTATTCAGTCAGGAGAACATATGATTATTATGTGCAGTATGATACAACCCCTCAGACACTGGAGATGAAAAGTCTTGTGAAATCATTTTAACTGAAGCATAATGTCAGGTCAGAGCATGTAATCCACCATTTGCCTCTGCTATTATAGTTTATCAAGCAAGTGGTTGGAAACTCCTAATACTGCAGACAGCCCTTGTATGGAGGCAGTGAGCTGCTGTGGGAGTTACAGAGGCCTTACAGTGAACTACTGTAGCTCTGCACTTTCTACATCAGGACCCATAAGGATAACTATAAAAACACCCAATGTTATTTAAAAGACTTTATAGGCTGAGGGCAATGATGTCCCATTACAATCCAATGTGCTTTTTACTTTTCAGGGCATGTCAGAAAATTAATTCTGCACTATTTTAAAACTCGGCTTAATCTCACAGAAACAGTGGTGGAAGTTCAAAATGTCCCTGGGTCTAGGTTACATAAAAGATTAATTGAAAAGGCCCATATACTATTGCATTTGTTGACACTGTGACCTGTGAAGGATCTTCTAGGAACACAGTTTAATGTAATTTATAAGTATAATTTAATTTAAATTTAATTTAATTTAAATGATAAGTACTATAATATAGTAGTTATTGCATGTATACGAGTTCTAACATTGAAGAGAGAAAAATGAATTTTCAACACAAAGGGGGCATGCAAAAATCTCCAGGTATTTGGGATAGTCTTGTGAACAAATGATTGCTAACTTAAAAACACCTTAACAATTGTTCCAGGTCTTTTAGATCTGCCAATGATAAACTAGCATGACAATAAAGAAGTGCCTATTCTACGCACACCAAAGAACAGAGCTGATATTACTCAGTGGCCACTGAGAAATAGAGTGAGAAAGGCCATACAAAGTACGTTTTTTTACTGGATATAAGGCAGTTCTCCTCTGCAGAATAAATTCATTACTGCTCACAATGTGCCTCACTGTAATTATCCTGTAAAAACACCACAGGGACACTCTTATATTTCATGGTTTAATCCAAGAGGGTTAACAGGCTCAGTCTTCTTTCACTACTGTACACAGTAAAAGAAACAGACGGCCTGGACTGTAAAATCGCTGGTCTGTATTTTAATAGGCTGTGACTCTTCCAGAGTGTTTTTAAAAGGGTGCTTTATAGCAGTTGCACACTTTTCCAGTAAGTAAAAGCCTTTTGTCAGGGGAACGAGAATAGACTATTGAGATCAACACAGATAAAAAGAGGTGTTTTTTTTTGCTTGCTTCATTTTTCACGAGGTGTGGCTTTGACATGCAAATATATACGTGTGTGTGCTATGAAACCAGTGTGTTTTGCTTGTGGTGCCAGTGCTTTATTACATTTCCGCTGACAAACAGTTGCATTTGAATTTTTGTAGCCATGCTGTGGGTCTTGGAATCGGGATATTGGGAAATTAAATATCTGTGTGGTTTCAGTCTTTAACTGTGGCTAAATACTCTGACAGCAAGGAGAGTCAGAAAGCCATGGGACCCTTTTCATACCTGTATTACTGACCCACCAGACTCTTCTGCTTTTGCCTAAATTAGCATTACAGCAGCTGTTTGCTACAGCAACACAATTACTTTTCAGTACATTTTGTAATGAAGAAGGACATTTTGCTGGGACTGCAAAGAAAAACTTTGCTGTCTAATTGCTTTCTTTTCTGTTTTTAACAACAGTATTCTTTTTACAATTAAATGGTTCTGATGTATGAAATAATACAGGTTCAGAGTTTATGGGAATAGAAAACTGGCAAGCTCTTTCTGTAAGAAGTCAATAGTGGCTGACAACATTGACTTAAACGTCTTTTGCTACATGACTTTTCTTGGCAAAATAATAAATCATGCAGGGGCTGAGACACACAGAAGCCACAGAAAGCAATTTGCTTTGAATAGTGTTTCTTTCAATGCTCACTGCTGTGTAATGTAACACATGGAGCTATTTCTCAGCATTGCATGGTCCCAGTTACCAGCTGTTGCAATGAAAACGGAGCTCTAACCACACAGATTCAACTATCTCCCGCTACTTCATTCCACGTGGTGAGTAACTGGGATTATCCACTTCACATTACCAGCTAAGAATACTCCCTACAGGAAATACTCCGAATGGGAGTCAGGCAGGATTTTCGATTCTCCTCTCCTTTTCTTAATTAACTGTTGCTGTACTGAATATTATTTTAGAATGTTGCTTATTCATTTATAACAAGAAGTCTTAGTAACACAGAATACTTTTTTATGCATTCTCGAGAACAAATGAAGAAAAGAAAAAAATGCACAAAGGGAGGCACAGACCGACAGAGCATGTCTTTTGTGTAATCAGTGCTTTAAGTAAGTTTACTTCCTCAGAGAATTTCTTTCGAACTTTTCTGCACTTTTGTAATATTTCTTGGAATTCAGAAGTTGATCATTCTGCATTTTCTTTTTATCTGTCACACGTGCGTCCAGATGTTTCTAATGGCTCTCGTGAAACACATGAAGGACAGGAAATGGACGAAGTCTGCCACTTTCACTCTCCTCTGATTCTTACAAACCTCAAAGGATTTCTGGAGGGCAGTATGGTATTTGATATGGAAACTTCAATCAAGAGTGTGTTCCACACTTCCATTGACAGTGTATAAACAATTGTGCTCTGTAATTAGCCAGGTTGAATCCTTCTAGCTTTTGTCTCTTTAAATCTGTAATCTTTAAATACAATAATAGCATCTAAAATCTCCAAGGATCTCCATTTTCCAGGGTTGGCAGCAGAAAAGCACATTGTCACTTTGGATGATCAGTTTTCTGTTATTTGTTCCTGGTTTCTTATACATATGCAGCTTTGGAATTAATTCATTTCCCCCCCAAAAGTTTTTTTTTGAGAAATGCACGGAGTTGGGTTGTGTGAAGACACTAATGTGTAGTGTTGCAGGGGTGTTTTAGAGAGCTCACAAACCAAAATGATTTACTGGGTGTTGCCCACGTCAATGGCTCTTTAATGTCTTCCACAGACAAGACTGCCTTCTGTGATTTGCTCTGGCTGCTGTATCTCGGTTCACTACTGAGTCAGTTCAGCTAAACAAAGAAGCACAATGTTTGGATAAGTGGATTTTTTTCTTCTCACAACTGCATCATTTAAAATGAGGGACAGTAACAGCAGGCCTGGCCTCTGGGGGATGACATCATCACCAAATGTCTTCCTTTTAGCATCTTAGAATGGCCACATTGTATTGCTACTTGCAGTGCAGCACGTTATAAATAGCTGCCTGCACATACTGTCAGAGAAGTTTTGGAAAATGGAGCATTTCATCTAACCTGTCTGGGCTTCTTGCAAACATTGCATTTTCATAATTCATCTGATACAGCCAACACTGTATTGTTTGGTTACTCTAAGCAGATAGCTAAAAACAATTCATCTTGCTTTAACATTTGTCTTTAACTTGTATCATTTGTAGAGCTCAATGCTATATGCTAATGCTATGATGAACTTTTCCAGATTCTGTGAGGAAAGAATCTAAATGCAGGTTTCCGTTTATTCAAAATAAACCAGTTCGGTTACATGTTCAGATTTACTGTATTTTGAGGAAGAATTAGATTCTAAGCCACATGATGGAGTTGCAAACAAATGTGTTATCAGATGAAAAAAGGCACTTCTGTTTAAAAAAGTGATATGTATAGTACGCAGACATAAGATTCTCTGCTGCTGATAATAACACCAATATGCTCCTGAGCCCATCATTTAAGGAGCACTGTGCTGTGTCATCCCCTAACATCATGCACTGGATTTAATTTTTTTCTAGTAAATTGAATCTAGAAATATAAGCATAAATAATTCAAAGTCTAAGCCAAGCCAGAAACCTTTCTGAGAAAAAAAGACTGTGTTGTTAAAATATTAAATGAAAGCAAAGGGTATATGGAGAGAATGGACTAATAACAATAACACTGGCCCTCACAGATAAAACTATTCTGTTTTGGATTGGCACATGAGATCGGCCGAGTCAAAAGACAGCAGGCAGATCCAGAGAACGCGAAGGAAAAGTACCTTGACATCCTGTTCCAGGACGCGGATGAGCTCTCCGTCCACCTGGCCGGTCTGGGCCACCCGCAGGCTCCTCCGCTCGGCCTTGCGCAGCCGGTACTGCAGGATGCGGCACGTCTTGTCAGCCTGGTCCAGCTGCTGCCTCAGCTCCTGCAGCTGGTACACGTCCTCCTCCATGTACACGTCCCGCATCTCCAGCATCTCCGAGCGCAGCTCCTCGATCTCATCCTGCACGAGGCATACAGGGTGGGGGCACAGGTTAGGATGCTGGGCTCACTGCATAGCCGGAGGGTTGCGGGTTCAAATCCCAGCTGAGCCACTGCTGTTGTACCCTTGAGGAAGGCCCTTCACCTGAACTGTCCCAATAAAACACCTGGCCGTATATGTAGGTGCAAATGTAAGCTGCTTTGGATAAAATCGTCAGCCAAAAATAAATTAACCATTAAACACTTTCTACTCCCTTGTTTATAAAGCCAAGTTATATCCCAGCATGTATCGCAGATGTCTCACTAACTGCAATATTTTCCATTGAAAAAACTTGTTTAACTGGACTTACTGTATAGGGAACAATATCAAATTGAAGATGTAGAAAAGTGGAAAAAAAGAGATCTGCTTTCAAGAAGTGTGCCTTGACTGGATGAGATCTATTGCCTTTTCTATAGATTTGATAATCACATGGTTTAAAGTCATTGAATGCTTGAGTTTCAGTGGTTTAAAGTAGTCTCCTGCTCAAAACTTCACAAAGGTGCATTTAGGATATATTTCTATATTATATACAACATATAAAGGCTTTTCCTATGAATACCTTCACTTTCATGCTATACACTTAATAGAATTGCACAGTTTTTGTAAAGGTTGATAAGAATCTCTGAGGTAATAGCACTTCTGCAGGACAAAGTAGACTAAACAATAAAATGGGAGTTTTTCTGCAATGTAGCTATTATTGCTAATAACTTCTGTGTGTACCCTGCAGGCAAGCAATTGAGCTCTAAATAGCTGGGCACGTGCCTTGAAGTGAAAGCAATTTTTTCAACAAATTGCATCCTTTGAAACTCCCATTGTGGGAGCTACCTTGATGTACTAGTACCTTCAACCAGGGACAACACAACAACTGACTTCACAGGTTGGATTTAAGACCGTGTGCTTGAATTTCATTGTGTGCTAATGCACGTTTTCAATTCAAAATATTTAACCAATTTAGGGACATATCAAAAGATTTTACATTAAAATATGTGCTTATTCCTTCTATTCATCATAGTATTGAAAGACAAGTTGGTGATCACTGAGTAGTTGTTGTTGTTTTTTTTGTCCACAGAATCTGTTCAATCATGCTTACGGCCACAGTCTGATGAGCATATATACAGTAATGGTATCTGAATAGGGTTTACTTACAAACATGAAAGTTTTATGTAATTGAAATGTCAGTTTTTGCATTGTCACAATGGGGATGCAATACAATACAATGTTTGGCTATTGCTTTCCAAACCATTTTGGAAACCATTGCTGACATAAAATCCATGTCATATTTTTACCTCTTTCTATTGGATAGAGAAAACCAAATAAAGCATGCTATATCCAAAACGTGTAGAAATGTTCACCCCGCTGTCTCCCTCTATATATTCCATAATATCAGTTTGTACAATATGGAAGCATTAGTAGAAACCACCCCAGTCCCTGTTACAAATCCGTAGTAATAGGCAAGATAAAGAATTTATAAGGCCGAATGTGTAGTGAATAACCCTTTTATCTCGGGCTACAGTAAGGCTCGCTGTCATACAGTACGAGTGAATGTAGGTCACTGCAGAGCGCGTCACGTGGGTGCCTGATATAAACAATAGTGGTGTTGGCTGTTGGACGCCTTCTACTGCAGCATCTGGAAGAAGGGGATCGGAGTGCACATCTGCATTATTGAAAATAAAAAAAAGGCGGTTGCACTTCACACCGCACGAGTTAACTGGAAAGGCCGAAGTTTCGCATAGGATTTCGCCCATTGGGCAGAATGGGCAAATGCCTCCCTCCTCTTAACACTCTCTCCTAATAAGAATGGTAATGGAGTGGCTAGACAAATCAATTTAAAGTTGTAACACATTACAACGTGTTGCAGCACTGCCGAAAACAAAGCAGAACCTATCCCAAGCAAGCATTTAGTAAGCGTAAGTGTTTATTTCGGAACTGTGATATCGTTTTTAAATCCCTTTTTAAATTGCACTATTATACACTATATCATACTATTCTGCATTTAAATTGGTGATAACTATTTCACACAAATCCTTGTCTGGATATTCCCTTTTGCCCACGTAACAGTACCGTTATTTTTTTCTATTTTAAATGAAAGCACTTATTATACATATGTTAACATTTTATTGTATAAATAAATCATTTTGAGTCGCCTGAGCGCTATTTATATCTGTTCAGATCTATCCACAGTGATACTATTAGATGCCACAATGCAATTACAGGAGCTTTACTGTTGTCGCATAATACGATAAGCCAAGCTTTTAATCCCAGAGCCACACAGTATCTCCGATTGCAAGTGGGGCAATTAATTTTCATTGATTTGCAATGTATAGTCGAGGTACACAGTTTAATGTGATATTCTGGCGCACAGCGCAAGACAGAGCTTATTAGCATTTCAAGGAGTGTGACTGCACAGTATATCAAAACGGCAATGCATGTAGAGAGAGAGAGGAGAAAACCACGTCTTACTTTTAAATAATCATTTTCAGATCTTAGTTCTTCGATCTCCCTCACAAATTCCTCTTGCATCCCATCCATAAATTCCTCCGTTAGGTCGGAAAATGCCAGGGAGGTGCTGACATGCAAGCGACTGTCGAAGGAGGCAACAGATCGCTCATCTCCCGGAGAAATGCTCCCTTCCCCGGTCTCCACTCCCAGTGAGAGTCGGTCCTTGTCCAAGGGGTTCTTCCCAGTTTGATCTCCCCTGTTAGCCTTGTCAGATACCCCGTTTGCCTGGCCCGTGCCTGGCTTCTCGCCATCGGGACCCCCACCCCTGCTGCTGGTCTCGGTGTCGCTACTCAGAGCGTCGGTGGAAAGTTTGTTTCCTTCGGAGGCACAATCGGAAAGCTCCGAGCTGCTATCCGAGGGAGAGAGCTTCCCAGGGGCGCAGCCAGAATCCTTGCTTAGATCATCAGATGCAGTGCTGGCGTCGGATATCTTTCTCCTCGCAGACTTTGCCGTTTTATTCCCCGATTTATGAGAACCAGAGACCGACGGCGTGGATTTTCCAGGCTGTCTGCTTTTCTCCGGTTTCAGCTCTTTCCCACTCCCCGGGCAGCGCCTGGATATCCGACTGCCTAAGTGAATACCACCGGGCTTGACGCTCAGAGTCGGGGTACCGGAGCTGCTGCCGCTCCTGATTTTAGCTAACGACCATCCAGGGACATCTTTTGGTCTTGCAGGTGAAGGGGCTCTGTTGACTTTCTTCTTTCCGCTGGTTTGAGGCGGTTGGGCAGTCGGTTGCTCCTGAAACTGGTGTGGTGGTGGTTGTTGCTGCTGACAAATGTCATCGTTCCCTTGTCCGCTATCCATTTTTTGCCTGTGCCTCCTTTCTTTGAGCAAGACAAAATGATTCGGCAATTTCGCATCAGCCTTTGTCTTTGTCATTCATTCCTCTCGAAACAAGCAACAGACAGCAGGAAACCAAAAGATATCTTAATCCCCAGGCAGGGTGATCGAGAATTTGCGAGACGAGCGAAACACGGTAAAGGAAGAACTGCTTTGTTAGATCTTCCCGTTTTTTTTTCGCTGTTTGTGTCGGATAATTCCCTTCGGACTTTTTTTTCTCTCCCCTTTTCTTAACACGCCTTGCTGTTGCGCCTCCCTTTTCCCTGTTCAAAAAGCACCAGTAGCAACAACAGCAGCCGGTCGGGGTTTTTCTCCGCCCAGCAATCGAGGTCTGTCTGTGACGATTCCAGTCTGGGCTCGGCTTGGGCCCTGGAGCATCATACTAAAGCTGTTCTCCTTAGTGCATTAACACGGCGCAAGAGCGACCTCCCTCTAAGGTAACACAGTATAACCAGGAGGTATCATTGACATTTCTAGGAGCAGAACTCCCGGGCAACCAGCTCCTATAAATTATTTACCAAATCCCGGTGTTACATCAGGTGATGCGTAAAATAAAGTCAAGCAGCAGTATTCTAATTTTAAACGTACCAACGTAAAATCTGTTTGGGTGCAAAATAGATATTCCCTCTGCCTTTCGTTAGTAAATTGGTTCTCTATTTGCTACAGCAGATGGCTTTCGATATTAATATGTTTTAAGAGATTAAATTGATTTACGAATAGATTTCTCGTGATCAGCAGTTGAGGAGCTATAGTTAACGCTTACGTTCCCAACAACAAATGGCAGTTACATTTTTTTGAAAAGCATACTCCGTGTAAGTTTCGAGGGGCACTATCAACAGCAAAACATCTTTAGCTTATTTTAAAATCCTTAATATTTTTCATGTTTCTGAAATGCTATCCTTTGCTTGTACCCTTGTCCGGCAGTAGATTGTTAGATTTCACCGGGAAATAGGCGACTGCAGCTCCGAATGGGAGGGTAAATATAGTTTCCACCCTCAGTTTTTTTTTAAACAATTTACTCTCTTATTCTTTTTTTTTCCTCAAATGACTAGATATAGGTTTTTGGGCATGTTGTAAATATGTCAGATTTGCTGCCGGTGAATCCTGTCTACAGGACGGAGAAGGCAGTGTTGCGGTCTCTGGAGATACGCATCCTGAAATCACATATGAATGCTGAAACACTCCCTGGTATTAGCGTGGAAAAGTAAAGTCGTTTTAATCACCAGGTACTGTGTCCTTTTACACTTGCGTTGAGCCCACGCCTCTCCTGTTCCCTTGTTTCCTCTCCTCAGATTTCCTTTCTTTTTCTTCTCTCTCTTTCTTTTCCTTTCACACCTACTCCCCCCAGTTCCCTCCCTTCCTAACCCTCCCTGCTCATTTCCATGTTTTACTCGGTCTGCTTGCTAGTGCTTCAGGAAATTTTACTCCCTTTTGTTCAAAGGCATACCCCTCGGATTTATATAAGCTATTATTATATATTTATATCTTTTATTACATTTAGTGAATATAGGGTTCTCATTTACTCTTATAACATCGTGCAGAGCTCCTGTAATCTTGTCTTTTTTGCTTCTCTTTGTGCTCTCTCTAACCTTTCCTTTATTTATGCTTCACACCTTCACACCTGAGCCACCAGATATAATTCTTATCAGTTCCACATGAAGCAAACCACCCGTATTATATGTACAGTGTGCACTATTATCGCACTCTGATTTCCTCTTGCTGTGTTGGAAATAATTCAGGCCTTTTTTAGAAGGGATAGAGAGATATACACATTTGTGCATGTCAGGATAGGTTCAGTCTATTTAAAAAACACATTGTATTGATTATAGTGTTATAAAGAAGGGTAGAATAGGGTTGTAATATTGAAATGTTTCACAAACATAGTAAAATACATCATTGCAGAGTCATGGTATATGATGTTTACAAACTACTAACTGTGTCATACAATGTCATACTGTGTGATGGAAAGATATGTGTGGTGCTTAAAAAAAGCCTTATTCTGACATGATTTATTGAATGGCAAATTAATGGTTCAATGAACATAAAAGCTATTAAGTAATGGAATCCCTTAATAATTAAACAGTAATTCCCAGGACACATGGTAACGTATATAGGCTCTTCATGATTACAACATAATAGCTGGTTAATTGTGACAAATCAGTTATACAAACCTTGTAGAATTGTAAGAATTGCAACATAGGTTATTGTCAAATTCCTCAAGAACATCATGGATAGGTATGACAATATCCCCTTTTTTCTGTACCAAGGTCTCAAAGTGATCACATTTAATGAAATAAAAAAAACTAGATTATGGCCAATAAGTGTTGCAAATTGAACTGTGTTGTGTTTAGTATTGTTGCTTACAGTAATTGTGTAAATTCCACCTTGGAACAAAACATAAAGGAGACAATTACTGAATGTCAGCTTCTGACACAGGATAAATGCTCACTTTTAACATTCTCATACCAGTCAATTCCTGACAGTGATTGATTAAAAAATGCAAATAATTACATTAAAGGCTAATTAATCAAGAGTTCAGTTGGGATAAAAAAATCAGACGTTACAGGAGAACTCCAGGATCACGACTGGGAAGCAGAACTCCCAGAACTTTCAGGAGCTGTTCTGCCATAGAAAAGACAGAAACAAAAACACTGGAGATAAGAGCAAAAAGTTGCCATAAATGTGCTGAGAGTTTTAGCATGGTGTACGACCCTGTAAGAGATACAACACAGTCAAGAACCAGCAAGGAAGTGAGCATAAATTAAAGCAACAAGTGAAGGTTTATTCCATGCTGAAAAGAGAAGAAAGGAAACACAACATTCAGTACACTAAAGCCACCTTCTTTCTTATACTTTTGCCATCATAACTCAATACCAGGGCTAATATTGTATAAGCCAATGAAAATTAGCCAAGAATCGTTTATGCAAGAATAAAACAGGCTAAATGTGTTTTAATGTGGCTTTTAAGGAAGAGCTGTACATGGGTGGAGTAAAGATAGCAAGCGAAAGAGTACAGAGATGTTGCCATTCAGATTTTAAAAATCCTGGTGTGTTACAATATTTTAAATCCTGTACATTATTTGAGATGTGCATACATAACGAATGAGATTTGTGTACAATAATGGGCTTTGTGTTATTCTCACATACGTTTCTCTTATAATATCTAAGAACCTGTTTATGATATAGTTATGCTGTAGGAGCAATGGTTATTAGCTTTTTGGAAGTATACACTATTGTTAATGGCATAAAAAGGCATCTAGTACTGCCTATCAAGACCTGGTAATATATGCATTGGGGAGTATAATTATGGGGTTCTATTTCATCTCTTCCCTGTGGCTGACTGGAGCCTGTTGGGATCGCGCACTCTGGTGAGCTGATTTAATGGTGTTAGTGGAGATGTCATGGTCCTGATGAATGGCATCCTGCAGCGCAAACATGTGGAGAGAGACACATTAAAACCTGCTTTTGAAATTTGATATCAGCAGCTGTCACCTTGCACCCTTCTGAGGTACTAGATTTTCTTCGCTATTCCATTTTGTGATTTTACCATTTTGATCTCACATTGTAAGCTTTCAAAAGGAAAGAAAGAGAAAAAAAGAAAATGAAACAACACATTGGTGTATGAAGATATTAGATTTGATAAAATGTGCATACAGATGTAGTCTTCTTCTAGAAAAAGGAACTCGAACATATAGCTTCTATTTACCCTATCAGAAATAATTTGCAGTGCACTTTATAGGATTTAAAGCATGTTTCATTGTCAGAAAATGTCAAATTAATTTTTGTTATGCTGCACTATATAGAGGATTTCCTTCTTTAATTTTTGGTTTAATGTCTGACCTACTGGAAAGATACTGGTTCTTGCCACCAGTTTCCTTTTGTTGAGAAAGACCAGGTTCTTTAACAGTCAATATAGTAAACAGTACTCTATCGCCATCTAAGGGATGTTCTCCAAAGTGTAACCCTTTGGGCTTTGTGGGTGACTCGTTAATGAAAGCAGCGATAAGATACTGTATGCAATCCTAGTGTTTAATGATTTCTGTTGTCTCTTGTCTCTTGTTTTCAAAAAGCAGGTGGCCAGGTTCGATATCTAAAGCACTGTCAGTTATACTACGAAGGAACACACCGTGTGAAACTTTGCGAGTTAAAAGTAGGAAAAAGGACTAAAATGCTATTATCGTTGTTCCGTAGCACTGATTCGTTAGCGGTGTGTGTTTTTAATGAGGTGCAGATTATTAGTAACTTTATAGAATTCCAGCATTCAAAAACCACATCGAGCTGTGCAATAAATACCATGAAAACTTTACACAGAAAGACTCGCTTCCAAAGCGTTAACCATTGTTTATGTGGTTGCTATGCTTTGTTCAAGGTGATCTGTTAACAACAGATGAAGCTCTCTGTGCTTTCACTGTGAAAAAGTAATAAAAGACAGACTCTGCACTGCAATTAATACATTCCTTTCTCACTCCTTTTAGCTTCTGAGGGTGGGAAAGGCTAAACTGGTTTGTCTGTTAGATCTATATGAACACAGTTTGTATAGACTGGACAGATAAGCCTAAGAAGCAGAGATGAAGCTTGTGATTGTGGTAGATCTTATATAATTATGACCAGTGAAAACTTTTAACTCTGGCTTATAATTCTAGTCTTTGTAATTGTGGTTTCATAGACTTACAAAGTTTTTAGTTTTATAATACTGATATCAACACAATATTGCAAGATTATTTATTATGAATATGGCCTTGCTCCAGTTTTCGAGGGATATAATTTAACATTGAGCCCCATTCTATTTCCAGTATTTTTCAGAGGTCAACGTGTTTTAATACCATATGCAGATAATGTGTTAAAGTTCACCAAAAATTATTGTTCTTCCAAAAACAAGAACATTGAAATTCCTTCTTCTGATACCTGTGATACAATAGAGAGCTGCGGTAGGAACTGTAAAAAAACTGTCCTAAATGAAAAATGATATTGAAATATTATCTTTTAAAATCCAAAAAGAAAAAAGATATACTGAAGGTATGTTTTAAAACAACAGGAACTCATAGGACTATTGTCTCAGAAGCATTCACCAATGCTCAGTTAATGCTTGAAACAACTCAATGGAATTTAAAGTTATACGTGGAACTAATTATTCTGGGCTGCGGGGGCAGTAGCTCTGCTACTTCTGAATTATTTTAACCAATTTTGTTTAATAATACTGTAATTCCTATTTGCTTGTGTTTTACTGTATGAAATATTGATTATTTGACTGCAATAATCAGACATGAGTCAGATGAAAATGCAAAATACATCTTTCTTTTATTTTTCCAAACAACTAGTGCATACAACACTGCAACTCAAATGTTTTTAAACTTTTCCCACAGTCCTTCCAATACTAACTTAAGACAAGTCACCACAGACATATATAACAGCTTGTTACTTCAACCTATCTCTCTGATCCCCATGTGCTTTTTCAGAACATCAGGGCAGCCGCAGATGAGATTAAATCAATTGGCCCAATTCCAGTATTCCAGCACAGTGAACAAGCTATTATTTGAAGTCAAAGAAAGGCAGAATGTTTGAAATGTTTGTATGTTCCCTCCCAAATCAAATACACTTCACTTGGTTGATAAGACTGTAAAAGGTGAAGGCATGTAATCACTTGTGATTCTATTTATTTTTCTAACTTGGAAGGTGGAGATCAAGCAGGAAAAAAAAATACGAAAGAAAGTGTAAGAAACCTGAATCAGAACCTCACAAACAGCACTTGCTTTTTGTTTTACGTTTCTTCTTTTGGAAGTAGATTTGACATTTTGTCTTTTTGAGTGCTCCTTTGTTTATAGGTTCTGCACATGGAAAAAGCTGTAATAAAGTACGTCACGTCTTTGGTAAACCATTGATAAGCCTTCAACACTTAAACTGGGCAGAGACATCTCCAAAAAGGTGAGGGACTGTTGTTGTATCTTGAGCAAGGTACAAGAATTGTTTTAGTTAAATATCCAGCCGTATAAAAGTGTGCGAATTTAAATCGCTTTGAATAAAAGCGTCAGCAAAATAAATTAGCAGTGATAGCAGACGCTGTACTCTCGTGTTTTTTTTTTTGCACTTGAAATTGCAATTCTGTTACTAGTAACGTACGTAATATTAATACACGACCTTGACAAACAGGACAAGGTTTTCTATTTCACATAGAGCTGTCTGGCAGCAGCTCGTATTATAGCAACATTTTAACCCGAGGAGAAAGAAAAAAATACATCACTACTGTACTTAACAGTTAGCGTCTTGTTTGTCAAGCACTGGTAACCCACAAGCAAGGTCAGAGAGAATTTGTGACAGGCTCAGATTATTTTGCCAGACAAATACCTCTCAGTATTTTTAGATTGCACTCTCGCTCTCTAAGGGAAGCAAGCAGGCAACTACTGTATAAACGTAAGTAGTTGAAGAAGTAAGTTCAGAAAAAAAAGTTTAATTTCACCAATTTCATCTTTTAAAATCAAAGTGTTTCTTCAGTTGATGTTTTAGAAAATATGTGTAGTATTTAAAGGGCAGTTACTTTGTATTGTATGCTATTTTTTCAATCAGCCGTTTAAAACAAATTAACTGAAGTATATCGAACGCAGCATAATATACAAGCTCTTTTTGTAAAATATTGCTTGGCTGCAATTGTCTTGGTTGACGAAAACAGGCTTGAGATATTTCCTGCTAAAACCATACAAAAACCACATACTGTAAGTAGGGTGCTTTATTATATTTTCATATTATAAATGGATATTTGGCTTTTACAATCTCAGTGGTATCACTTTGAGACTTTAACGAAAAAGCACCATTTTTGACCATTTTTAATCACGACTCGATTTTATTTTTATTAGCCCTGTTTTGGAATAACCAGAAAAAAACGTGTGTGTGTGTGTAAAATCACCTGCGTTTTCTCCTTATCAGATGCATGACACCGAAACGTGCTTGGCAACTGTTACAAGCTAAAGGCCATTAACAGCCTTCATTCCACAGTGTAAATTTGATAACACTTCCTCCACAACAAAACTAGGGACCTCCTCTCTGTCACTGGAGGGGAATCACCAGCTTAGGGACGTGATTGGCGCACTGTGGAGACGCGATTTTCTATTTGTACACTTAGCTGTCAGTTATCCAAGTCCCCGCCTTGGCCCTCTGGCTGGTTCCTCCTGCTATCAGGCGGCTGCCCTGGTGAGATCTGATAGGGCGCTGGCCCTGTCAATCACACCGCCCTTGTAACCACTTCCGCCTCTGTGTCAGTGCAGGGGGCTCAGTTTGTTGCTTTTGCCTTGTTGGATAAATATAACAGTTTCGGACTCCAAAACCTTGCAGGTAAACGGGTTTTTGCTTTTGTTACACAGCCTACGTGTTAAGATAGAGATTAAGCTTGTTTTCATTGGCGGTAACCCTGGTGCGAGGCCTAAAGTCAACCCCAGCTACGTCCAGTGACTGGCTTCTCTTATCAATAACTTATGAGAGAACTGGTCTTGTTTTTAGTGGTGTTAAATGAAAGTTTGCGCTATCGTCTGACCAGGTTGACCTCTGAAGGCAACCAGATAAGATTTTAACTTAGGAGTTATCTGGTGAGTGGGCTTTGCGGGCATAGATAGCTAATGGAGTCAGCCCCCTTTTTTTCTGGAAAACAGACCTGCTTGAACAGGAATGGTGCGAGTCTTTTCTGGTGAAAACAACGGGCTGTCTTGTGATGCTGTCACAACATCAGATGTTTTTAGAGCTGTGAAGGGCCATTAGTTCGGGCCGAGGTATATCTTTGCTTCTACCCGAGATGTTATCCTATTTTCCTGCCTTATTAAAATCAAGTTCTGCAACTTGGTGCACTTGAGTTTTAAGAATGAGCAATGCAGCAGCCCACTGGCTGGGGTCGACCAGTACCGATCACTATTTAAACGGCTGCATGAAATGATTCATGCTGTACTTGTATTGCAACTCTTTATAATCTGTAAGAAAACGGATGTGGCCATATTCGCGATCCAGTTTGTGATTGCGCATAAAAGATGAGGTGCCTACCCAGTTTTTGCATCTGTAATAATCAGAGATTTACATTGTAGTGCTCTTTTGCAGCGGGCTGGGAAAAATATGCTAACGCCAGTATTCTTGTTTGTTCTTTTTAGTATATTTTTTGAAGCTGTGAAATACTGCATTTTCATCAACGGAAATCGAATTAGTTCGGGGGAAAAATGTTTGTTCAAAGCTTTTTCGTATTGAGTAAAATATGTACGCCACATTGATAATTGTGCTGCCCTGAAAGTTAAAAAGACTTACAATATAGTGTACGAGAACAATGCTTATACTGTTTGCTATTGTAATGTGAAGCAGTTAGCTACAACGGGCAATTTTTCACCTTTATTACTGCTGTAATTTCCCACTCTGAACTGATGTTTTTTCTCCCTGATTTTGAAATAATAGATGCGATGCATTAGAGAATTCTCCAGGTGTGTAATTCTCTGGATGATTGCTGGGTGGCTACGTCTCTTAATGCAAAGCAGATATAGTGATTCTACTTAACCCTGTATGCTCTTAAACCACTTTAAACTTGTATTTTAATGCACATAAGTATTTAAAGGCTATTGACTTCGTTGCACTTTGTAGTTTGGTAGTGAAACCACAAAAGTGAGAGTTGGACAACCAAAGTCTCAGACAGAAAGGGGATTTTTGAATATGAGCCTGGTTTTATTTAGCCCCAGCTATTAGTAACCTACCACTTTTTAAACAGTAACAGATCTCCAAAGAGCTGAAAGAAAAGGTATATATTAACCACATTACAAAGAAGGTTGGAGGGCAATCGCAGAAGGAGCTGGCAGGTGTTTTGCAACTCATTTGTAAAGCAGTTAGAACTCAGTTGTATCTCTTGTTCAAAAACATGAATGCTCAGCCTTTTCTGATACTGTTTTTCATTCTTTTTCCAGCTTTGAAGTTGCAGGGACAGTCTAACCTGCAACAGTAACAACAAAGTCTTAAACTCATTTTGTGAGCTTTATATCGAACTCTTATGGCAGTTTGCGAATGCTGCTATAATTAATAAAAGGCATGATGACATAGGTACCTCAATCATGCCCATGTGAAAGGAATATCATCTTGTGAAGTCTGATGAGCAAAGATCCTCATTTAAAAAATTAAAAGACATCTTTCATTGAAGGTATGCAAAACAATAAACTAGATAAAACACTGTGCTGGTACAGTGACTCAAACATAGAGGAGTCCAGGAAACCTAGAAAACTATAAAGAATTTTCTCTCCTCTATAATATATTATTTATTACTGGGATAATGTGTCCGTATGCAGAAGCGGTACAGTGATCAGGTCTGCTGTAATACTACACTGACAAAAGGCAGGTGCTGAAATGTAAATGTCCAGAAAGTTGTGCAGCAGCACGTCTGAAAATAATAAAGCTGCATGAAGGAAATGTAATAAAGATTTTATTTGTTTTGCTCCTGGATTAAAATAAAAAGCTCATAAGATCGTGGAGCACTTTAAAACTCAAGTCCATGCTAAGTAGTTTAGTGGTGAAGACTTGGTGAAGGAGCTGTTTAAACAGTAACCCCTGTGGGCTACATATCAGTTGATATTAAATTATGATATAAAATAGCACTTCTGACTTTAATATATTTGCACTTTTGCAGCAATATGCTTTGTGCTGTTGTATGATAGTGTTTTCTACAATCCAACCCTAATATGGGGGACCCTGTATATTAAATAAGAATCAATTAGCAGAAAATGTTGAAGATATTGCAGAAAGTCTAATTTTGACTCACTTGAGATTGGAGATTTAGGAAGGCCTACTTCTTCAGGCTCTGTGTGTGTCACGGTAATGAATGAAAGAGAGAGGTAGTGCAACTTTCCATTTTCATCATCCAGGTGGATGCTGCACATTGGTGGTGGTGGAGGGGAGTTCCCATTATCTGTAAAGCGCTTTGAGTGGAGTGTCCAGAAAAGCGCTATATAAGTGTAAGCAATTATTATTATTATTATTATTTTCTTGGTCCTGTCATAAATTGGTGTGCCAGGAAATGGATTCTCCTTGCATTTGCACGTCTTATAAAATCTTTGCAGTTTCATGCACTTCATAGAGTTATAATATTACTATAATTTTGTCTTCTGTAAAACCAAGTTTGTTTAGAAAAAGTCCTTTGTGATTGTTAAATGTATTCTTAATGGTAGTAAGAAATATGGCATATTTAAGAAAGCTTGCTTGCCATACCTATTTTACAATATGTTATACCGTTTCTATATTGAAAAATAGATGGGTTGTTGGGGTTGAGGGAGGAGAGATCTCACTGATGGAGTTTCAGGTTTTGTCACTTTAACCTCTGGATGTGGTATCAGGGAATATGTCTGAAAGTTTAAACACCTTTAGGGGCAGGAACAGTGTGATTTTAAGGTATCGCAGCAACGCTGACTCATAGAAACCTCAACGAAGTGTGTGCATTTTGTATCCACCCGAGATTTCCGAGTTTCACAACCTCAGTCTATTGTTGTAAACCAGAAACAAAGGTTAATAAATCTTAAAGTGCGTTGTTCCCTTACGTTTAACACGCAGGGATTTGTCAGCAAGATGCTGCTTGTGTCACACAGCAAAATGGGCAACATCAGTCGGCGGACAATGACCTCGGGCAGTATATACAGTGAGATAATCCATCGGGTTTTTTTGTTTTCCTCCCTAATGTCACCATACAGATTCCATACGTCTTTACTCTGTTACCTAATTTTTTGAGTAATGGTAAAGACTTAATAAAAAAAAAATCAAACTGGCCCTCCTTTGTTCAATATGCGGTGTTGTACTCGGGAGCAAGAGTGAATAATCATTCCCCTTTACTTTGCTGTCGGAATCTTTGTGTGGTGAATTTTGTAAGACCTAAAGCTACTGAGTTTTGCACCAAGATGATTTAATTGTGAAGTAAAGCTCGTGCCCCCACTCCCAGAAGAAAGAGTTATTGACTGGGAGCTGGTAACTTGACATATTTAACACACCTGAAGGACCGACATATTGTTTAACAAAAACTAAGTCGTTTGTGTTCCTTGGAAATGCTTTCTCTAATGTCTTCGTTAGTCTCAGTTACTAAGCAGTTGTAAAATTGATTTTTTTATAGGTGCATTAGGGGCATACTGTACTAAATTGGGTTTGGAGTGTTCTCAATGAATCTGGGTGTAACTATTCTTACTGTCAGACAATCCCTGGCCTTAATGTGACTCAGCTAGTTAAACAAGATTCCATTCAAATGAATTTGCTGGACTGTTTGCTGAAGCCGAAAATGCAAGGTCTGTGGCTCTGATAGGCAGATACAGTAAGCTCCATGGCAAGTTTGGAGGTAAATGCTGACTTTAATCAGAAATACGGATTAGTTGAAACAGTGTCGAATAGGGCAATGAAAAATATTGTTATTTTTCACTGTGTTAGTTTAAATTATTTGCTATGTTCTGTAATTTAATTTTGTTTAAAACTAAAAATAATTCATTATATGCGTGTTAAAATGGTGTATTACTTGAGTTCTGAAATTCTGTTAAGTGGTACATAATTTGGTTGTGCTAGTGTTACACCATTTTAGTATGGACTTTGTTTTTAATCAGCTATTACAGCAGTTCCAGTTGCTTTAGTTACCAATGTTCCTCTCAGGCCGTTGTCCTGTTTAGATCATGCTATTGTTTGAGTGTTTACAGTGTTTCACACTGTAATTGCTCAGAGATCAGGTGCACACTAGTAAGGGACAATCAATAGCTATTGGGATAAGCAAGGCACTAAGTGGAAACATCAATAATTTCTGATATGAGTTTATTAGCAGCCCTGTAGATACAGGCTACAGTTGTTGTCTGTTACAGATTCTAGTATTACTGGAAAACATCAAGGTAAAAAACGGAAGTTGCCAAAAGTGTATTTTGTCATAATTTAATTGGATATTTATCAGCATTCTGACACTTGTGGAATCACCTGGGATGTGACTTATAGGAATGTGGTATCATAGTCACGTTTGGTTATGAAACGTGAACTTCTACCTGGTACTGTAGAAACCTAATTTCTGTGCATTGAAAGGGATAGTTTTGTCTTTCATTCTTAGAACACATAACTAAATTGGTACAAGGTTTTGGAATTCTTTGCTTATGCTAGATCATAGCTGTGATTTCTCTTTTAAGCACACAAATGTTTTAGGCAGATAATGTCAGTCAGTAATTTGTAAACTGAACATGTTGTAATAGATCGTAATTGACTAAATATCTGTTGGACTGGCACTTGCTATGGTATTTTTAAAATTAAGACATTTGTTGATTTAACAGGCCATCATGAAGTTTAAACTGTTTGACATGTTTTTTTTATCTAATCTCTTTAGTAATAGATTAGGCTTGGTAAATAACACCTGTTCAGTACAGAATGTTTTCTTAAAGGAATAGTGTTGAACAGTTGGGTTCAATCTTTCAGTGTCTTGAGAAGAGGCTGGAAATCTGAAATCCCAGCAGTGTGAAATCCTTTAGCTTGCAAAAATTTGTGTAAGGCTATGGAAGCTATAAGCTATGTTGTTGGTGAATATGCATGCCTTATGTTTGGTAAATTGCTGAAAAAGCAGGTCTCAGTCTGGTCTGTCCAGTTGCATCTCATTAGATAATAGTTGTCTCAGAGACTCTCAGCTGATAAAGCAAAAATTAATTCAGTGTCTTTCTGGATTGATTGCTGCTACTTTTTTTCATTTATGGGGATAGAAATGTTCACATCAGAGAGGACGTGTGAGTGTAGTTTTCCACTGGGTCTCCAGATTCTGTTTTAATGTTATTGAAATTAATATTGTATGACATAGTAACTATATTGTACTTCACTTAGATCATGGTATCATTTGTACAAAGACAATACAGTAATTCTGAACAGTATTGGTATGAGGTGAACATTTTGTTACCTCGCACAAGTGTGACTTTGTGTTTAAAACAATACTTCTGTCAGTGAGAAAGTAGGAGGCTGGTGGTGTATTGGACCCACAATCACATTTACTTTTATTTCTCGTTTTAACAATCTGCAATTATCTTTCTTGTCAGTGATTCCCACACTCTTAATACGCTCAGCACAGACACTTTTTTATTCAATTGGCAAAATATAGGTGCCATTAGGTATTCAATATGTACAGTATCTTATGTCTAGTAAGAGTATTTGTATTTTTCCAAACCTTATTAATACACCAGAGAATATTAAGAAGATGTATTTATGTGAAAATATTTGTATAAATGGTATCCACAGTACTGCTTTGGGAAAGTAAAAGTGAATTATAAAGAAAATGTGTTTTTCTTTGCTCTGCTTAGTCCTTGGTCTGCTTGGATGATTTCAGCTGTATTTTATGATCCTGAGCCATCCAAAGAGTTTTGAAAGCTAAAGGAATTGAAGAAGTACTGAAGTTTGTAATGAAAGCTGGGAAATATTAAAATTAATAATTAACTGCATCTGAGTTAAACAAGCATTAAGTTACTTATTTTTTATTTATAAATATGATTTATATTCAAATATCTGTTAATTTATATATCCAGTCAGGTTTTAGATTCACGTGGTATTTTAGGGATCATTTGATCTTTTTCAGTAGCCACTAATGCCTCTGACTGTGACAATGAAGGAAACCTTGTGCAAGGAAACCCTCGTACCAAAGTACAGGCAGTTCTTTTATAATGTCGCAGAATCACTGATGGTTGTAATTACAGAAGGTATCTTAGCCTCTACATCTCTACATGCACGTGAGATGTACGTTTATGTAAAAATAAATTCAATTAGGTACAAAAGGCCAAATAATAAAAGCACAGCTGCTTTCTTCAGGTATCCCTCTCGGCTCATCTGTGGGTCTGGAGAAGGCCTTTGCTGATAAAGATTGTTCTGTAGTGAGCAGCCTAGTAGTGTGGACAGTAATTTTAAATTAGGTCAAAAGGACTTTCTTTTCATATTGCTGAGTGTTTATATTTTCTGCTTACCTAAAATGGAAATTAAGCGCTGTATAATTATTATTATACTTCCAGGACTTTTAATTTTAATTTCCCACTTATGATTTCTCTTCTCTGTAGGAGAGCATGCTCTTTGCTTTACAATAAGCTGATGAAAAAGCCAGGTCACACAATCCGGTTAGAACTTGAGAAAGCTCACTGCCAGTGAAGGTTCTCCTTTTTCCAACAGCTCAGTGCTTTTGTGAAAACACTGAAGTATCAAGTTGGTTTCTTCTGTCAACACAAAGTGGCGCTTTTCTTGGTGGAACCCCAGCCAATGTGTTTGTTTTCCCCGAACAGCATCCAAAACACAGTGCTTAAGGTGAGAAGAAAGCTTTCCTTTTGGACTGCTAGGTTCTTTGGGATTCAAGGCAATGCTTTCCCCCCCCAGTTTATCAAGTCCTGTTATTATGAATGATGTGAGCATTCCCACCATCCCATACTTAAAGATAAACCTCTGCTTAACTAGGATGTAAATATTTACTGATTCAGTTGTTTTTAGAAAGCTGAGCAGGATTACCTGTACTTCAAAGAACCAGCTTCTTTAAAACGATATGACATGGCTATTTGTGTGTACTGTACTGATCAACCTTAGTATTGGAAATGATGATAATGCCCCTTTTCACCCTATTTTATAATAACACTGTCAAGATTGCCTTCTTAACCTACACGGGGCACAGCATGCAGGAATTGTTTTACTGCATCGGTCGGGGGATGTTTGCTGACGAGATTAGCGTGCATGTTTTTCGGAGGAATCTGTGATCTCTGCCTGCCCCCCACCAGTTATTGCTTAATTCCAAAATCAATGGGGGAGAAAAACACATTCAAACAGGGGTCTTCTGAATTGTCTGTGGGGCTCTCCAAAAGCAAACTGGAAATGTTTATACCCTCTCAAGTTATGTAGTAGTAATAAAATTAGCACTCACAGAGCAGCTTCATTCCTAACATGCCTTAAAGTAGGCCCCGCTGATTCCTGGTTCTGCTTTTTAATGTTTTGTACTTGATAGCATAAGTTCTGTAATAATAGTGTACGATATTGTATTTTTTCACTTTTTGAAATTTATTGCGGTCGAAGACCTGGTAGCCTAGCAGCTTCATACTCTTGCTTTATTTAATTTGTAACTAATACTGGAGTTGGTCAGCCTAGATAATAACGTGTTTGAAAACGCTTTTCCTGACATCTTCCTGGGAACCACAGCACCAGTTGAAAAGGAAATGAGCAGATTTCATCATGAACCAAAGCTGCTTCAGACTTCCATCTGCAAAGTTGCCACGATCATATTTATACCTGCAATTGGCAAGAAACAGCTTTGAGAAATGCAGTCGACAGTAAACAGTGCACTGCTCCCTGCTTTGAAGTGCATTAGGTCACTTAACTCCAGACGTAGGAGTTCACATTATTGTGCCAGTACAAGTAAAAATGTTGCAATACGGGGTTCCTAAACTAAGATGTCTTCCCGACAGACATTTTTTTTGCATATCGCCAACAAACAAAAAAGAACTGTTTGGCCAATTAACTCCAAACTTGGTAATTATCATTCTAGTGGCAGTGCAATTACAGTGTGGCAAAATGAGGTTTCCATGTAAACCACAGGCTTCTCTACCTCCCCTTTTCCCTCAGCTACGTGTCCTGTGCTGCAAACTGCTCTTCTTTGAAAACTCTTTGGCCAATTAACTCCAAGCCTGGTTGGTATCATTCTATTGACAATACAGTTGAAGTATGGTGATAGGGGGTTGATGTGTAATCAAACCTGACCACCTGTCCGCTCTGTTGTTCTCTTGTCCATACGTGCCTGTTACACTGCTGTGCAAAACCTGTTTTCCCAGTCAAGTCTAGTTATCACGGGAGAAAAGACACTTCCAATATCATACAATGGGGCTGCTGTATAACTCAAAATAGCCAGCTGACTGCCAGTGGTCATTTGCGCTGTTGCAACCTTAACAATAAAATTGCTTCTTGTTGAATGCAAATGATCTTCAAAAATGGCAAGTATTGTCTTTGACATTAGTTTTATTATGCTTACCAGTAATACAGAATCCTAGCAACAACCTACTGTTGCTTTACTACAGTATTTTACAACTAGGATCTTTACTAAGTGCTTTATGGTTTCTGAATTAGTGAAGACACAGATAATTATTTCACCTTCTTTCTTTTTTACTAATTTGTTTACCAGAACGTAGTATCATGTTATTGCACTATAATATTGTGTTACTTTGTAACTTGCTGGGAAGCTTTCAGATGTGCTTGCCTATTACAGCACATTTTCTGCTTATAGACTGGTGTTCCATATATTTTTATAGTTCTTATTGAAATAAAGAAGGGTCTTCCCAGCTCTAGACAGTGAAACGTTCTAGTTGGGTCAGAAAATGGTTTACATATTTAGCCTTAGCATACAGCTTCCTTTAAAACATGCATAACCTCAGGTGACAATTGGTCAAACAGAGCATATTCTCTGTTTTTCAGAAACTTTGTAAAAAATTATTATTCACCAAAAACAACATGACACCGCTGAACCAGATGAGTGTAATTTGTTGCTGGTAGAAATGTGGCTTTAATTGCTAGGGCCATAGGTCTACTGTATATGCTCTACATTTCCATATGTTCAAGACAAGATAAGCAAAAACAGATATCTTACAGTCAATGAATGCAGCCCAGTTGTAACTACATTCAAATGCAGGGAGAGCATGAATTTTTGTTTTATTGTTTTGTTTCAGGCCTTCTGGCTTAGCAGCTAAGAAATCCACAGGACAAGCAACACGTCTGCCACACGACAGAACAATGTACTAGAGAAAAGACAATTGAACAGACGCAGTTGTAGTTTAGAAAATGAACAGCGAGGAGGAGTTTTTTGATGCCATCACAGGTAAGAAGCATAGCGAGGCCTGCGGTGAATCCACCATAGATGTATCCACTTTGCTTAACAAATGTTGAGGGAGCAGTGGTCAGGGAACTGGACTCATAACTGGGAGGGTGTGGGTACAAGTGCCGGTGTACCCTTGAGCAAGGCACCTCACCTGAACTGGCCCAATAAAATATCCAGCTGTATAAATGGGTGCAATTGTAGGTTGCTTTGGAAATGCGTGTCAGACAAATTAAAAAAAGTTATTACTAGCACTGAATAGTATCATCTTCCATCACGTGTGCAATGTTTCAATTATGCATTAACCTATTATATTATGTAATGGATTTCATTGTAATGTCTTGCTGCTGGGCAATAAAGGCCCAGGAGCTAAGGTATTATGTATCATTATGCCATTATGTACTACATAGAAGCAGATGGCTTTGTTGATAAATGATGTGACCGCTGAAAGCTTTGAATTAAATCAGCTAATTATTTCTTTATTTATTTCAAATTAATAAGCATGCCTAAATCATCACTTTCATATATGTAAAATGACATAACCTTTGTTGAAATGTTTTGAGTCCTAAATAACAGTTCAGTAATCTGTTTTTTTTATTTCCTGTCACTTGCACATGTGTCTCTGTTCTGAAGCTAATATATGCATAATAATATGCAGAATAGATTGCCTAAGGCTGTTTGTTTTATGTCGATTAATCTCTGAAAAGATTATTCTGAAAATGTCACTCTGGCTCAGATGTTCACAATATACAGTGCAAGGTAGAATTAGTATTATTGTAATGCCGATTATGTCAGAATGCAGTGTTTCTGATAGATTAGTTTTAAATGTAAAATGGCACAAGCAACGTGACATCAAAATGAAAGAGTGAACTGAGAGGTGTAATTATGAAAATGTGTGAATTATTAATGTCAGTCCGTGGAGATGTACAGTTATGCAAAACCATTAAAACAGTAAGTATGAAACCCTTTGAGTTATAGGGGACAAAACTGTAACGTATAATTAAGAATTTTAATTCACATTTGAGGAAATGTAATGAATATAAACAAATATACAGAAAGAAGCACCTACTGCTCCTGCTGTGATACAGCACACCTTAAATAGCAACATTGATTAAAGGGAGTGATAATATGTTTGCCGTTTCTGGTTTTCAGGATTAATATAGAAGAAGCTAGCAGTATGAAATGTTAATTCCTACCTCTAAGAACAATAGAAAAAAAAATATTTTTGTTTGCATGTGCATCAGGCTTGGAGTCGGATGAATCCTGCGAAGGTACATCAGAAACCAGCTATAAAGATGCAATTGTTTTTGATGGAGGCAACACCAGTCAGAGCAAGAATGGGACCACGCCACAGGAGAATGGAATCAAGCAGCGCAGGTATAGTCAGGTTCCAGCTCCATTACCATGGGGAGGATTTCCCCAGAAACCGTTCTTTGTCATGAAAAGATTTGTGATTCTAAAACGCTTTCTCATTGCTTTTAAGCTGCTGACTGTCCAACCCGTATATCTGAGATTTTTGGGGCATTGGGTTTAAACACGTACTGTAAAGGTTTCATAATGGTAATCCCACTGCTTCAATCCCACAACTGTAAAATGTTTGTTGCTGTGTCTTCCAGAACAACCTTGCCAGCCCCAATGTTTTCCCGAAATAATTTTAGCGTGTGGGGAATATTAAAGAAATGCATTGGACTGGTGAGTAAACCACCATTGTGCTCTTTTTGTGTAAAGACACTCTGCTGGTGTGAGTCCTCATTTAACAGGGAATGCTGGAGAAGAGAAACTTCAGCTAGCCACAAGAAGGCTAATAAATAAAATTTTCTAAGATGAAACATGGGAGACAATATTCCAGTTATGCTGCATGTATTTATGTCTTTTTTTCAGTTATGTACTTTGGTCTCAAAGTATAAATATTCATATTATGATAATTCGTAATTCCTTATGCTTAAATAGTGCTTTTCTGGACTTTCCTCTAAAAGAGCTTTACAGGATGTTGTACGCTCACCACCACACCAGCTGACAGTGGGGAAGAGAACAGAGTGATGAAGCCAATTTGTAAATGGGGATTGTTAGGAGGCCAAGACTGGTAAAGGCCAATGGGAATTCTGCAGGAAAACGGGGTAACACCCCTACTCTTTTCAAGAAACTTCCTGGGATTTTTAATGACCACAGAAAGTCAGGACCTCGGTTTTACATCTCATCTGAATGACGGACTATTTTTCTGTTTATATCAAATAAAAATTATATTTGTTCTATACAACAGTGATGGAAAAATAACTGACTTTTTTGTGTTTCAGGAGCTTTCCAAAATAACGATGCCTATAGTATTTAATGAGCCACTGAGCTTTCTGCAGCGAATCACAGAATACATGGAGCACACATACCTCATTCATAAAGCATGCTCTCTCTCAGACTCTGTGGAAAGGATGCAGGTGATCCATTTAGAGTTTTTTGTCTTTCTGTGTCACGTGTTCTAAGAGAGTTTTGAATCTGGTTTGAGCAATTTCTGTGATATGAGTAGACACGACCTAATCTGATTCAACTTGTCTTGTGCGGTCAAGGATTTAAGATGCAAAAGAGATACAGGGACATTTTGTCTTATCTGTTATGTGTCTTATCTTGCTATTCTAACATATCTACACAGCATCTAAAGTACTTTTAAAATATATCTGAATGTGAACCATTACGTACATAGGGGACATAAAATCTATTTTATTTCAAAGGCGGTATATATACATTTTTTGAACCACGATTCTACTTATTATTATCTCAAAGATCCTAGCTTAATAAACTTTAATGTTTTCATGATATCAAAAACGGACCCATTCGAATAATTTACTGCGGTTTGTTTCTCGAGGAATAAAACTTGAAGTCTCATGAATAAGAGAAGTCATTTAGATTAGAATGACTTCTTCATCAGACAGTCCTGATTGCTTGCTTTAACTGGAGTGATTTATATTTGCTGAGCGTGTTGCTCTCTTCCAGGCTGTAGCTGCTTTTGCTGTGTCTGCAGTAGCATCTCAGTGGGAGCGAACTGGGAAACCATTCAATCCACTGCTAGGAGAAACCTATGAACTCACACGGTGAGGACTCATTGTCCACAAACATTGTGGTTACAGTGTTTTTTAAAGAGTGTAAAGGTATCTGTTCTCAGCAAGATGTTACAGTACAAATGTGCTGAGGAGGATTCCACTATAATACAGAAAGACTTATAGCAGTGCTTGCTCAGTTACTATTACAATGTTTCCTCAAACCATAACAAGGCAAGAGGTTTTTTTTTTCAGATTTCTACATCCTCTTTTACATCTCTGTCTCCACCCTTGCAGTTTTTACTCTTTCTCTGGTTGTGTTGCACCTGAAATCTGTTGAAAAGTTCCCACAATGATGTTCACAATGTGTGGTTGGAGCTGCTCATTGGACAGTGAGCCAATTAGATATGATTTAGTTGTGTACATCTGCTTGACCATATTTGTACTAAAAAAAGCCTTTAAACCTTTAAGTTGTATGACAATAAGGAAGAGTACAGTACGTTGATTTTTAAATTATTCATTTTAGCTTTATTAATATTGTCTTTACAAATGTTCAATTCAAATACAATGCATTTTGTTTTAGTTAATCTGGCCCAATATCCCACAGCTTGTTAATTTCCTTAAGACAAAAAGAGGAACAATTACACAATATTTCAAATTTAACAACAGCACTGTGGCCTCACGTGAAAGTTCATGGTGGCAAGTAAAAAAGTAAGGTTTCTTTGAATAAATTATATTTTTTCACACAATGGGGTATTAAAGAGTTATAACTTTGTATTTTCATACGAAAGTTATTATTAGACCAGGTGTAGGTTTGGATAATTAGATGAAAATTACAATTAGATCATTTGGATTAATGGTTTTGTGTTCTACTTCCAGAGCGGATCAGGGATTTAGGCTCATATCTGAACAGGTCAGCCATCATCCTCCCATTAGTGCTTTCTACTCCGAAGGCATTAACAACGACTTTGTTTTCCACGGCTCCATCTACCCCAAACTGAAGTTCTGGGGTAAGAGTGTAGAAGCAGAACCCAGAGGAACTATCACCCTAGAGCTGCTCAGGTAAGCATAATCTTCAGAACCAGTCTCTTTCCTTAAAGCTTTGCAGTATTTCTGCTGGGAAAAAAAACTCAGGCTGGTTAACAACACTGTTAAATTGTCTCTTTAATAAATGCATTTATTTTAACATCACCTATTAAATATACATGCATATGTACTGTCCTGTGTATTTTTTACAATAAAAATGTTAATGCTTTAATTACCCAAACATAAATTTTTAAAATTTTGTAATAGTTTTTTTTAGCTCTCAGATAATTTACTGGTTATTGGCTTTAAGGGAGAAGAATGGAATTGCCTTTTCAGTTTTGTTTGCTCAGCTTGACACATTTTTGTCCTCTCTTCAGGCATAAAGAAGCTTACACATGGACAAACCCTTCCTGTTGTGTACATAACGTTATTTTAGGCAAACTTTGGATAGAACAGTATGGAACAGTTGAGATTATCAATCACAGGTAAGCAAACAGTTTTGTCTCATGTGCTATGGCTCAGGCATTTTTGCTGCCTCTAGCTGTTCTCTGTACTAGAAATACTTGAATGCTTACAAACCTTGGCAGTATAAATGGTTAGTTACACCAGGAAAGATCAGTGTATTTGCAGCCATTGCATGTGTATGTGCATTGTACTAGATATGCTTATCATACTCAGTTAATACATTATCTAGAAGAGTTTAACCTGATCCCATGTTTAAAATATTTTAAATTGTGATTGATTGCCTTGCATGCAAAATTAACAGGGCCACCTTTTCCCTTGTGCTTTAACAGTACTGGAGAGAAATGTGTATTGAACTTCAAACCATGTGGGATGTTTGGGAAAGAGCTCCACAGAGTTGAAGGGTACATTCAGGACAAAAAGTAAGTTTTGGAAACTGAGTAACATGGAAGTTTCTTTGTAGCTCAGCTGTCTATGCGAATGACGGGTGATTTGTAAAGTACATGTAAGTACTGACCGCATTGAATAACTTAGCTGGTTAGGGATGCTAAAGACTTGCTTTTCCTTAAGACAAAAAGCATAAAAATCACCTTTTTTCCTTCACCATCTCATTGTCCTGTCCCTCTAGTGACTCCAAACAGCAGTAGCCTAACAATAACTTTGTCTGCTGAATAACATGTAGATGTACTTATAGCTGAATTCCTTAAAAAACATCTACACTGAATTCAGTGTAGCTTAACCTTGGCGACATGACTGTTCTACAGCCTCAGACTTCTTTGTATCAGTTTTGTAGCATTGAATAAAAATCATTGATTATGTTTCTACTAATTGCTTCTGCTTGGATGTGGACTCAATCGGTTTCTTTTCTGAAACAGCAAGAAGAAATTGTGTGTGATTTATGGCAAATGGACAGAATGCATGTGGAGTGTAGATCCTCAGCTCTATGAAGCAAACAAGAAGACTGACAAAAAAACATCTGACACAAAGAAACAGAAGCAGGTATTTCCTCTTATCTGCTTGCTCAGAACAGACTGTTTTACTTCTGGTTTATCTAGAATTGGAGATAATTATAATTTTGGTGGGCTGATGCTTTTGTTTTTTGTTTAAATATGATAAACGTTTAGATGTCAGTCAGTACTTTAAATAATCAGAAAACATGGCATGCATGCTTAGCTCGCAAGGGTGTTTTTTTTTGCAAGCTGATACAACCAACATGTTAAGTCTTCCAGTGTGGTCTTTTCACACCGGCAAACTGCAGCTCGGAGTCGTAGTGTGCTGTATTTTGTGGTATGACTGTACTGTGAAGCGTCTTCTCCTTTCCCTTTGCAGGATGAAAGCTTGAAGGCAGAGAATGATGAGGCTGATGACATGCCTGAGATTCAGGAAACAGTGGCAGTTATCCCGGGCAGTACGCTGCTGTGGAGAATATGGTCCAGACCTCCCCACTCTGCGCAGGTCAGAAGAATTATATCTTCTCCAGCCTGTTGCACTCTTTGCCTCAACAGTATGCAATTCTTGAGTTACCAGACTCTCGATTGAAGAGATATTGTTGTCTTTGTGAAGTTGAATCCATCTTCCTCTTTCAAAGCTTTTCAGCAGCCACGTTGTAGATATTTTATAAAAAAACCTCTAAAAACACCCTAGATAATTTTTTGCCCCGCTAATTGTCTGCCACAAGTAGGGGCAATTCTGCTCCTGGAAGGCCAGTGTGTCTGTAGGTATTCTAGATCTCTTCAAAGCAATGGCACTGATGGGCTTTGGGCAATCGTTAAATAGGTCTTGTTCAATCAATAATTGAAAACCCGCAGACAAATTGGCACTCTAGGACCTAAATTGCCCATTCATGTTTTACTGACAGAATGCCATATTTATAGTGTAGAACACTGCTGAGGTAGGGTGCACATTTACCAGCCAGAGCTGTTGGTTCAGCTTTTGTCCAGTGCCTGCAAACTTGCAGTGATATCAGTAAGAAATGTGCTGATTATCCTATTGGGATAATCTCTCCTGTCACTGCAGAACTTGCAGTACAGTATGTGAATACGTGACTGACAGGTAGGTTTTTTGAAAGAGCATTTCTGGAGCTCCCTGTAAAGGTAAAGGAGTGGTGGCTGTAAAGCCTTAAAATTTACAGTCTGTTGACTCTTGGCAATTGTTCTAAGACTTGAGAGTTTTAAAACAATTGGAAATTCCAGATGGGTTGGGCACGTAATGAAAATAATTACTGGTGATTTCAAATTTCTAAAAAAAAGTATTGCCCGCTTGTACTTGCCTTGTACCTTTTACTTCCTATTTTTTTGTATTCCCAGATGTATAATTTTACAAACTTTGCTATCACTCTGAATGAACTGGAACCAGGAATGGACCGGATTTTACCACTGACAGATTGTCGCCTGCGTCCGGACATCAGGGCCATGGAAAATGGAGACATGGGTGTGTAAGACTTGTAGCATTGAACAAACCGAATTTTTATCCATAATAAACATCAGCTCATTTTGTTTGCATTTGCTTTTCATTAGTCCTGTGGTCCATATTGATTACAAATCATACAATTTATAGATGCAGGGCTGGTTTCACAGGCTAGTTTCAAATTTAGCTTTAACTATAGCTGTAACATGATGCAACATTCTTGGAAATCCAAGAAGTCCCATCACTAATTGGATGTGTGTGAAACCACTGAATAGTGATTTTTTAAGCTTCACGTATACTGCTTATGTTCACTTTGTGGAGCATTTAGGTAAAGAGCATAGTTTTTTACATTCAGAAACTGCTTTACCGTACATTTATATTAGCTAAATTCATGCTGAGACTGTAGTTTTAATTGGAAGCCATTTAGTGATTTTAGCAATGTGCATTTATTTTGGACATTTCAACTCATTAATGCAGAAGGCACAGAGGCACCCCTATTTCCGCATGGGAGATGTAGATAGATACTTTATTGATCCTGTGAGGGAAATTGCAGTGCAACAGCAGCTTAACACAGTCAACACAGCGATGTACACATGTAATGTGTTGGTATGATACAGTTGTCATTGAGCAAAACGTTATCTTTTTACTTGTGTGAAATGAGAAACTTTTCGGAGGCTGTGGTCATCCTCTGGTTTTGTTTTGTGTTTGACAGAAGTGGCCAGCAGGGAGAAGGAAAGGCTGGAGGAGAAGCAGAGGGCTGCTCGTAAGGAACGAGCTAAGAGTGAGGAAGAGTGGTCACCCAGGTAAACATTATCATGTGATTGACAGCATCAAGCAGGATTATGGGATGTCTGTATTTCTCATTTTCCACAAGTGTTCGCTGTCTTTAAAAATAGGAATTCTTTATTAACTCCATTGTATAACTTAGTTGCATTTACAGTAGACTAAAATGGATCCAGTTTCCTCAGCATTATTTCTATCTTACATAGAAAACATATAAATAAGTGCACTTCAATAAAAAAAAAATTGAACCCAATAATTTCTTACTCTAACATTTATAGAGCTCTAGAAAGAACAGTTAATGAGTATTACCTTATTTTTAATGGCTGAAAATGTCTTCCTTCCTATCTGCCTGGTTTTATCCCCAGGAATCTTAATGTTTTTAGATTAATTTTTAAAGCTAGTCCTCTGGGAAAAGGGCAGTGCCTATTTCCTGTTCTTCATATATTCACTGAGATTCCTCATAAGCTAAAGATATTCATGCTAAATTTAGTCAAGCAATTAAAGATAAAATGATCAGTTTTTGGTGACTGAGTGTAGAAGGAAATACACTTGTGCTTGATTAAAAAAATAGCCTAAAAATACATGGCCTAGCACAGATTATAGTTATTATTATATAGTATGTCTTTTGTGACCTTTAGTGGCTTAATATACTGTATTTGTGCAACACATAACACTTGTCTGTATTGAGTTTTACTATGTTTCTATTCTTTAATGCACATCTGGTATTGAGAAATCTATGATTTTTAATTCTTTTTTTCAGGTGGTTCAGGTTAGACACAAATCCCCACACAGGGTCCCAGGACTGGATTTACACAGGAGGGTACTTTGATAGGAATTACACTGACTGTCCTGACATCTACTGAGGGGGTAATCACCTCCAGCCTTCAGCACCATATCATCTCTAATTGGAAATGGAAGAAATCAGTTGCTCGTTTCCCCCTAACGTGGCACAATTAACAATTTGTACAAACTTTTTCCACTCGTGAAATAGTTCTGAGCCTGGGATGGAAATTTCATTGACTGGCAGCGAGAACGAGAAGAAGGAAAGCCGTGATCTCCCCAATTTCTCCCTCAGTCTCAGCATCTGATATATCTCTGTAATCAGTATTTGTTCTTTTTTCTCTGTAGTTTCCCTCATGTATCTTGCAGTATGTGGGAGTTTAATCTCAAAAGCATCTTGAAGAAAGATCTTGCAATAGTCTGCATACGTGTTACAATCATGTCTGGTCAGCTGGTGCACTTTTAATTTTTTTTTGGTTTGTTTTAAGGAATAAGTGCAACTTTAGGTTTAATAGAAACAGGAGGCTCAAATTTTTCATTTTCTAGGGTCCTACAGTACGTATTAAACAAAAAATTGGTAATATGATCTTAGCTAGTCTACAGAATCTCTTACATCACTGTATAATGTTCTTTTTGTGAGTTGTTGGTTAGATTAAAAAAAAAAGAAAACCTGCAGTAGTGCCTATCAGCTAGTTTCAGATGAAGAGACCATTGTGTGCGGTTCTAAACATAAAAGCATTTAATTTAAACAGTAACATGTAACAGCGATCAGTTCTGTGATCGTTTAAAAATTTTCCAAAAAAATGGTACGCATAAAGAATATTAATTTAAAATAAAGTAAGGTTTCATACTGTTTGTCATTTCCTTGTTATAAAAATATCTTATTTTCTGTATATTAAAGCGTCTGTACCTTAAAAATGTCTACCATTAGTGTATGCACTTGATGGGTATAGCTCCACAGTTATGACAGTATGCTAAACAGTATCTGAAGAGACAGTGAAAACACTTGAGACTATAGACTATAGAAATCTTCAGTGACAAAGCAAAGCATGATGTTGATCAATACCAGCAAAGAAACAGGCATGTGCCATCATGAAATGCAGTAAAAAAGAATGGAAAGATTGTATTTTGTTTTAGGTTTTATATATGAATTCCGGACTTTCCAAACTAGGTTTAAACCATCCGGCTTTAATATAGCGCATGGTTGTCAGACTCTCTTCCTGGGGTGCCTAGTGTCTGCTGGTTTATTTCCCAACCTAAGTACTCAAATAAGCAATTTGCCAAATTATCAGACATATACAGAACACTCACTCATCAAGGTACATTTACTTATAAAACACATCAGAGCTTAGTTACAGGCATTAGACTTATGCAGTTATTACAAATAATTAGACCCATTATGTAACTGAGAGTGCAGTTTGGAACAAAAACCAAAGGACACTAGGCCTGACACTCGTGGTATAAGTGCATAAAAGATCCTGTTTCAGAGACGAGTGTGTCGTTTCTGTTTGCCTTTTCAGTTTGTTTCACCTTTCAGAGCTTAGTTTAGATATCCTCTTCTTTATAAGCATAACAAGTCCCATTACTCAAGCTGTTACTAGTTTGGCCAATTTCACATTTGCACAACTAGTCTGTGTGTGTCCTGTAATTGAAATGTTTTTGGCACTAAATATTTATGTTCCTTATTCTGATGCATGCTTACAAATGTTACCAATTAATTTGTTTTAGTTGGTGAGAAAACTGAAAGCTGCTTAAGACCATGTTTACCTAGTTAGTTAACTAACACTTTTTTAAATAATAAAATCATTCAATTCAAATAGATTTAAGTGTCTATGTGTATGGTTGCCAAAGTGACTATTTTCATGTAGAAATTCCAAAGCCATACTAATGTTGCAGGTACAGGTATTCATATCTATATCAGTATAAAGTATGTTGTGAAAACATGGTTCTGTGGAGTTGGATTAATTCATCTTAAGGACTGGGAATTATCTTGCATTTTTGACTGAACTGGCAGAAAGAAAGCTTAAGCTAACATTGAATTCCACATTCATTATTGTATTAAGCCTAATTTACCTAAACATCAAATCAGGCTACATAACTGTTATCTCAGAATAAAGTAAGAATTCATTGCTGGTTACCATGTGACTTCCAGAATATGAAAAATACTACCTGTATAGTCTGCATTATTTTTGTGTGAGGAGAATAGATCTAGAGGAAAAAGGGTCCTGAACATACCTGTAGGTTTTAGAAATGTAGGTCAGCGGTGATGTTTCTTTCTTTGGGATTGTATTCAATTATTTTCAAATTCAGCCTCCATGATAGCTAGATTTCTAATGGACAGAAAATGTTTGGCATTTAAAAATAGTCCTCATAGTTGTTTAAAACTATTTTTTTCCTTCACATTCCGAATTGCTGTTTCTGAAGTAAAATGCATATTGGGGGTAGAAATGGTAAAATGAAGTTAATTTCCAGATATAGTTCAAGATATTTGGTAGAATTTTTGGATTTTCTTTATGGTATGTACATGATGTAAACTGTAGATAGTTTAGTATGTAATAACAGTAATAATAAACTGCTGGTCTTCAGCAGTCTTATATGTCCACTGATTTTTGTCAGTGAGTGCTTTTCTGAACATCTTTATGATACATAAAAGCAGCTATAATTGAAAGTAGTGTAGGCTTCTGAAATGTTCAGTGCTTTTAAAACATTAAATAAATCTATGCAAACAACAATCAATATGATCAACATGTCACTTAAAATATGGAGTAAATAAATACAGTACATAGGTTGGCCTTTTGTGTTTTAGGAATCTAGGAAGATTTATATCATCACCTTCAGGAAAACAATGTGAACTGACTGATTTGGACATAGCTGTGGGGAATTTAATTGGTCTGCTAACAATCAGTACTTATTGTATGTGTAGTAGATAACCAAGTTTCAAGTGTTATTGCTAGATTGAATTTGACAGTCACTGTCTACATCTTTTGGCTTACTGTTTTCAAATAAAGGTTTGTGGAACTTGCATAGTTTCTTACACTGTTTAGTTTCTTAATTCCGTAAGCAACTAAAAATATATTTTCAAATGAGTATTAAGCGGCGAACGTAAAGGTCAAGTTAAACATTGGGATCATGTGGAAAAATGTGCAAACTTTCTAAACCATCACTCCATCATTATTGTGCCTTTCATCTTTATTAATGTCACTAAGTATTGGTGTTTAAAATAACTATGCTAAATATTCCAATAGTGCTACCTATTTTCTACCCCTTTGTATATTAAAACACTACTACTGTTGTATTTATCCACTTAATTGCGGTCTTAAGAAATGTAAAAATTGGTTATTTGTAAACTAGCAATATAAAAATGATCATTTAAAGTTTTTATTTTGCTGTGTATGGTTTTTGTGTCGAAAACTAATAACACTTGAGTCTGTACTGGTTGGCTGTCTCTTTGTTGTAAACTACAAATTTCCATCTAGACTAGTTTTTCCCCCTCTTTCTGTACTTTTGTTTGAACAATTTTTAGTTTGCCTTCTCAATATGGCATGGAGACGTTGGGTCATACTGAAAAAGAGACTTGCAAAATGAGTTTATTTTTATAGTATTTAAGGCGATTCCTTTCTCTTTTTGTCAAGTGTACCCCCTGTGTCTAAAAAGTAACATCAAACTAAATCATTTTCTTCTGTTTTTGAGGGGGGAAGAAAGGGAGTTTTATCTGTATGCACAATACTATGTAGGCAGTTAAATGTAAGAGCTACTCACAAAATCACAATATTCAGTTGGAAATACATTTGTTCTTTTTAAATAAAAAAATGTCGGTGAACAGCATGGTTCCTGTTTGTCTGGTTTTTACTGTTGTAATAAATCATGAAATTTTAATGGGAGGGTTTTGTAATTTTTTTTTGGGGGGGGGGGGTGTTTTGCATTAGGTATGGGTATGTGAAGCACTGAATTTAATTATAAATGGTTTTAGATCTTAAATAATGTAACATAATGGTAATGATTACCTGAGGAATTTCTTTGCAAGTTAACATGTTCCTGAAGGATACTGACCATGGAGTGGTGGTCTGGTCCACTCAGCAGTCACTGGCCTATGATGATCTGATTCTGCTGTGTTTGTTTCTTGTGGTTTTGCTGTGATTCTTTGCTTTTATATACAGCTGATTATCCCAGAGTGTTTTACATGTAAGGACGGGGTCAGCTCCATCCACTGCTGAAGTGCAGCACTGCAGCATTCATTATGAGTCAGCAGGAGGGGTGAGAAAGTAATGGCTCAATTCACCCGGAAATTAGGACATTTTATAAAGGATATCACAATTCTGGAATATAAAGAATGGATAACGCTGAACATGTATACCTTTGGTACTGTTTTCTCCCTGATTTGCATATGAATGATTACATTATCTCGATTTCTTTTATTGATCTAGCAAATAAAACTAAAGTAACGTAATATTCAAATCAGCACTGTGAGGACGAAAGTTTAAAATGTGGAAGTCAGTTTATTAAAGTAGTAAAACTTTTGAAACTCCCTTACAATATAATCAATTAACACAGAATTTTTCAGCAGGAGTATAGGAACTGTGTTTCTGCAGTAAGGAAGGGACATTTTCCACTTCTAGTCTAATGCGTAAACCAATTGGCGCCAGTGGATCTGATTTGGCACCACGAACTTGAATCTTGAATCTGACGCCCACCAGTAAAGCTTTTCCAGTGTTTTTAGTTGGTAGGTGCCAATAAAGTTTCGTCAAATTCTTTTGCGTCCTTCTCTCTCAGAGATTGCGCAGTGAGTTTATGACGCAGCAAAACCTCTCTACCTAACTTTAAAATTTACGGCGCTTAAGGCACCCGATTGACACTAACCTAATCCAACCAATGAGCTGGTTCTATCTCGCCCAGCCAATCAAACGACGTATTCAGACTCCAGGGGAGGTGTTTTGTTTTCCTGGATTCCGCTGGGTTCGTGTGTGATTGTCTGTTTCGAAGATTGAAAATCAAAAGAGGTAACGCAGTCAAAACCGGTCAATAAAAACGATTAAAAGGGATCTTAGGAGTACGGTTATACAAATTAAACGTCAAAGTAAAGTTGCACGATGAGCTTGTACCGTATGCGCGGTTTATTAAAATATTTAATCTCAAGATTGGCGTTCGATTAGCGTGATACAGAAAATCACCACTTCTGTAATTAGTGTTGTAATTTTGTAGTGCTGTATTCGTAAATGTTTGCCTAATATTTTAAAATCGACGAGTTACGATTTGTTTTTGAGAAATTGGTGATGATACTAAATCGTTTGCGAGCATCCTCTGTGCGGTTTAGTAGGTGAGAATTGCGTGATTAATTGAATGCGGTGGGACATTTAGTACCGTAGGGTGCAAAACTGAAAACCTACTGCATGATGTTCTGACTCTGAAACGTAAAGGGACTAAAATCACAAGGTTTAAGGCAGGAGCTGGAATTGTGGATAGCCGACCTTAAGGAACGGATGTAATCCATGGAAAACTGCAGTCTCACCCTTGGCAGGAGCTCCTGGTCTGGTAGTATTAGAGGCGTAGCTACTTTGTAATGCTGCAAAGGAACAAGTAATAGGTTTATTCCATGCTGAAAAAAAGAAGAAAGAGAACACAACGTTTCGGCCGTGGAGCCTTCTTCAGGTGTGAGAAGGCTCCACGGCCGAAACGTTGTGTTCTCTTTCTTCTTTTTTTCAGCATGGAATAAACCTATTACTTGTTCCTTTGCAGCCTACGAATTCTGACGCAGCTCCCCCCCTGAACTGCTACTTTGTAATAGCAAGATACAGCCCTGCATGTCTGAACCAGAGTCTCTGTGGACAGAAAATGTTTATATAGATTTCAGTGTATTCTGATACAGACCGCTGTGCAGGCTGTATAATGTCCTCAGAGCAGAGTTTACTCGTTTCAGTTTTTTTTCAGTGTTCGGTGCAACAGAATGTTTACAAATGGATTATTTCCCTCCGACGTTCATAAAACGTTTGCCAACACGCCCAATTTTATAACCTTTCATTTTTCCCAAATATGAAAACAACATAGTTTCAGCGTGGGCAGTTCTCCCTTCTCCCTCTCAGTTTAGCAATGCCGGGAGATTGATCTGCTGCCCCTGAATAAAAATAAAAAGCTCACAATTTTTACTCATCAGGAAACTTTCCATCTTTTTCATGGAGGCAACCTTGAAGTCCTGTGATGTTTGTTTCTCCCATCTAGTCAAGCATGTCTTCGGGCGCGCTGTTTCCCAGTCTGGTGTCTGGGTCACGGGGGTCTTCCAGTAAGTACCTGGTGGAGTTCAGGGCTGGGAAGATGACCCTGAAAGGCAGCACTGTGACTCCTGACAAACGTAAAGGCCTCGTCTACATCCAGCAGACTGACGACTCTTTGATCCACTTCTGCTGGAAGGACAGGACCACTGGCAACGTGGATGATGTAAGCAGGCCGACCTGTTGCTCGCAAAAAATGTTGGAACTGAGAATCATTTTGGACCTTGGAAAACTTGGTGGTTTCTGGGAGACAGCTTGTGCTTTTAACAAGACGGAAATTCAGCATTTCATGAATCCCGATCTTACCAAGACTTAGTTATTCAGAATGGCTTTTAAATTTCAGGATCCTAGTAATCTTGACAGTTGTTTTTAATCTTCTGTGAAATATTTCCCATTTGTGAAACCAATTTACAGCTTTGCGCTGAGATGTATTAGAAATTAGTCCATTGAAAAAACCTCTTTGAGCACAACATGTTCACTTCATTCAGCCACAGAGTGTGGATATACAGAGTGTGTTCTGTTATTATTTGGCCTATGTACACTGACTATGTAAACTACTGTAAGTTAATATCATAATGTTGCAATGCATTTCAGGATCTCATCATTTTCCCTGATGACTGTGAATTCAAGAGGGTAACTCAGTGCACTACTGGCCGAGTATATGTGCTGAAGTTCAAGGCAGGATCTAAGAGACTGTTCTTTTGGATGCAGGTAAATCGGCCTCATTTGAGTCCCAGTATGACTGGGACTTGCCCTTCCTTGTAATTTCTCATCACCTTGTTCACACCATTTTATTAGATCTCAGATAAGAACGTAAGGCTACAAATAAGAGGAGGCAGTTCGATCCATTTTGCCTAAATTTGGTTGCTAATTAACAATCCAAGGACCTTATCCAGCTTTTCCAAGGAAATAAGATTCAACAACATGGCTAGGTTTTTTCCAGGCCTCTTGCAACCCGAGGGGCCTCATCCCTGTGTTGGCGATTAGGGAAAATGAGATTGTTCAGATGTGGCCTTCTGCAGCTCTTTGGACCCTACGTGGTGGACTATACTGTTAATGCCTTTTTTAGTTAGTACGTAAACCAAACATGTGAGCCTTCTGTTTATAGAGCCTGTTCCATTTGTTCCAATCTAACAAATTGTCTGCATTTCACTCAGAATATATAGGCTTATTTTCTTTTAAAAGACTTTCAGTGCCATCAAATCAAAGTTTTAAAAAGAGATGTTGTTTTCCTGTTTGCTTTATGACTCTCCCTCCCTCTTCCAGGAGCCAAAATCCGACAAGGATGAAGAGTATTGCCGTAAAGTGAATGAATACCTCAACAACCCCCCGATGCCTGGGGCTCTGGGGAGTGGAGGCAGTGGAGGCCACGAGCTCTCTGCTTTAGGAGGTGAGGTATAAAGGGGAGAACTTCTGATCGAGGCCATGAGTTACAGTACAATCTCTGATTGTAACAGTAAAAACTGGTATGCACTTTTAACAAAGTTTTAAATGTAAATATACATTTATATTTATATTTATATCTATAGCTACATCTATATTTATATTCATATGTGTCATATGATTTTCTGTGTACTGTTCTGTTCTAGTTTGTTCTTGTGTGTCCGGACTGTGAGTAACTCTTGTATTGTATGTATTGTACTATTATTATATAATTCATTACACTGTGGCTGTGTTGTGTGTGTTAAGCTGCTGTTGCACTGCAATTTCCCTCACGGGATCAATAAAGTATCTATCTATCTAAACTTTAACAGGAGAAGGTGGCCTGCAGAGCCTTCTGGGTAATATGAGCCATAACCAGTTGATGCAGCTGATTGGACCAACAGGGCTTGGAGGACTCGGTGAGTTTCTCCATTGTCTTGTGAATTTCCTAGTAACAAAACATCTCGTGAAGTTGCTGAACTTGTTTTCAACTTTACCCACAGAACGAGAACAGTTCATTTTTTTTTCGTGGTTGGTCTAATGCCTAGTGCATCCCTGCTGTGTTGATCCGCCTTTAAGCTGGAGGAAAAATGTTTTCTCTCCAATGCTAATGACATGACTTTGTAGTAGTTCTTTAAAACTTTCCATTGTAAAGTGGGTCAAAGGTTTAGCACCAGTGAAATTCCATGTACATTACCTCATTCATGAATACACATGACTCAAAATAAAGGGTTACAAGGAATTAGTCTTATTAACTCTGTTACATTTTTGGTCTTGAAGCTGTGAAACTTGTTAAAGCTGTTTTCCGTTGTCAGGTGGGCTTGGTGCTCTTGCTGGGCCCGGGCTGGCGAGTCTGCTGGGCAGTGGAGGGCCGCCCACAAGCAGTTCCTCCTCCAGGTAATAAAATCCAGGAGGTTTTTTATTGTATAACTTGCTGACACGAAGTAAATAATGGCTTGACTGAAACCTTGTTCACACCTAGTTATTGCAGCAGAAACACATGCACAATGTCGTGAAACTTCAGATTGTGGATTCAGGTGTTAAAATGTGTTCAGTGAATTATAACCAGCCAAAGCATTCTCCTTCAGTGTTGTGGTGTTACAAATAGGCAGTGCCCAGGGCTTTGATGGTCCAAGTTCCACATCTCCATTTAAAATGGAGGCTGTAAGAAATGGCATCACCTGCTTGTTTTGACGTTGATTTTGAGAAACTGCCTTGCTTTCAGCTCCCGCAGCCAGTCTGCCGCTGTCACCCCATCCTCCGCCGCTTCTGCGACACGCATCAGCTCAGCCCAGGCTCCCGCTCCGATCGCGCCAGCGGCGCCCTCCACCGCGTCCCCCACCACCCCTGCGCCCAGCAGCACCGCCGTCACGCCCCCAGCTGCCGCCGCCGCCGCCAGCAGCCCCACACAGCCCATCCAGCTCAGCGACCTGCAGAGCATCCTGGCTACCATGAACGTCCCAGCCATGGCTGCAGGCGGACAGGGGGGTGAGTGTCAGGCTGGGATTTCAGATTGTGCTCGCTGGTGCATTGCCGTGCTCCTCTGCGTCATATGGAAGGGTCACGAGGCAGCAGTGTCATCATACTGCACAGTGTTAAAAACAGCCGATACTGCTGACTCATCGCTGTAATGCTTGTCGCACACGTACTGCCTGTGTGGCAAGTCTAGTCTGACCGGAGATCAGAGCTTCCTCTGGTGATATCGCACAGTACACCTCATGCTTCATGATCTTAGACAAGCAGCTAGGGTGGCCATAAACATAAATGCGGTATCAAATGAAACCATCACCCATGTAGAGAGAAGGATTGTGCAATCTTAGTTCCTTTTTCTCCCACTCCCATGTATGTGCATATGTATATACTAATGCAATGATGCTGTGATGTGGTATGTAATACTCTTGCCTTGGGTTGTTTTTCAGTGGACCTGGCCAGTGTGCTGACACCAGAGGTCATGGCTCCTATATTAGCTAATGCTGAAGTGCAGCAGCGGCTGCTGCCATACCTACCTTCAGGAGAGTCTCTCCCCCAGACTGCAGAGGAGATCCAGAACACGCTGACTTCGCCGCAGTTCCAGCAGGTCACTCATGCTCCACCCCCTGAAGCCTTTGGTTTCACTATAAGACCAAGTACTGAATTGTGAAGCACTGACCACAAAGGCCAGAAGTCTTTTTTTCCCCCCCACATTTGTAGTATATAAATACAGGCTTTAAAAGGCCTTTTTATAGAAGCTCAAAACTCCATTTAACCATCTGCTTTTTGATATCATTGTCTGCTTTAAAGGGGGTCTTTGTTTTGACAGTTTTGTCTTCTGTTGATATCTTGTAGGCTATGAGCATGTTCAGCTCGGCATTAGCTTCAGGACAGCTGGGTCCTCTCATGAGCCAGTTTGGACTGCCCACAGAGGCTGTCGACGCAGCGAACAAAGGAGGTGAGTATCTGCTGCCTTCCTGCCTTACAAGATCTACAGGTTTAGGGGCATCAAGTGTGTTCTGTGTGTTCTTACATTAGTATTACAAAAGCGTTGGACAGTGCAGTCAGTATTCATTATGAATCAGGGCATTGTTGGGGATTAAAATAACTCTGAAATTGGCTTTAGAAATCAGAGCAAGTGTCCAATTATTCTTGGTTATTCAATGGGAATGTAAGGCCATTATTTTAAAGTGACCATAAAATGAGCATTTAATTAGATTATAAGAGTTTGGCACCAAGAATGTACTTCAAAATCTTAATTGACTAATTTTAAATGTGTTCATTTTTCTTTATTGGGGAATGTATAGTTTCACAGTTGACGGATGATCTTTTGATCTACAGATGTGGAAGCATTTGCCAAAGCAATGGAAGGTGATGGTAAGGCAGAAAAAAAGGAGGGGGACCCCAAGGACAAGAAGGATGATGAAGAAGATATGAGTTTGGATTAGGTATCGCTGATGGTATCCACGCCTGCATCCCATTATTACATGCTAGGGCTTGCGAGTCCACCCATGTGTGTCTAGAAGATTTACTTCATTGTTCTTTATAAATGTTCCAAGCTTGGCGCAAATAAATAGTCTTCAAACAGCACGAAAGATGTTTACATTGTTTTGTAAATAGTGAAAATAGTTTACTTTGGGGGGGGGGGAATATTATTGCTTGCAAAAACTATGACATGCTCTTTCAAGCCACAACCTTAGAGACACTACACCATCCTGTTCCTGGCACAGAGCAGGAAATATTGGGTTTTTGTGCTTTATTTATGCTGAAGGCAGTACTACTTAAGTAACATAACCATTATTGTAACCATGTATGGGATTGTCCTTGTTATCTAAAACAAGTTTTATTCATTTTAGAGTGTTATAATAAATGCATTGCTAGTTCTGTCAGACTATGGAGAAAAAAAATGAATAACAGACTCCATATTTTCTTTGTCACAAGGATTTTTATTTGGACGATTTGGATAACCACAAGTTTATCAACTCTGTACTCTTAATTTGGGAATGGCATTTGATTTGATTTGTTTCAGGTTGAAATAAAAATGACATATAGACCAGTCTTTCTTACCCTCTCCTATAATATTATCCTATTATACCAAACAAACAAAGCAATATAAATTCACAATTAAAATACAGCAAATAGGTGGCAGTACAGGGCTTAAGTGCAGGTGTGGACCTGGTGGGAGAAAGGCAACAAGTTTAACGGAGTCACACCAAACAAAAGAAGGCAATACCCAGTTTGAGCAGCACTGCTTTTTGTCCAGTTCATAATGTTTCAGTCCTTCTAGTCTGGCACATGAAATATTATTTTTTAAAAGCTAATGTTCTGAATGATCTCTGAGCTGCCAGACTTAATAAGGATTTAATTTAGGATAACTGAGCGCTTCAAACACAACTGCAGTTACAGAGAAGAGAATAGCCACAGTTTTGAAAAAAAAATGTCCCATGTTCCTAAGCCCGCCCCCCCCCCCCCTTTTATTTGCATAGGTTTGATTAATAGTGTAGGTTTGAAATCTTGAAAATAACTTCAGTGATGTTCAGAATAAAATTAAAGATCAATAAAATTATAAATATTTAAATTAACCTATGCTTTCAAAGAGCCCCATCACCCAAGCGTGAAAACATAAAAATCCTATGAAGAAGGTAAGCATTTCCATATTCATACAACTGGACATCCTTTAAGGCCAACTGCACCGTATATAGATACTGGCCTGGATAAATCTATAGGGAGCTGGTTCATAACAACTCTTCTTATGCAGCCGTGGAACGAGGGCATGGGAGAAAGTAGGCCAGGAAGTTTAACTGTATCTGGGAAAAGAAAGAAAAGATGACTTCAGCTAGAAACCCAGCTGCTGTATGCCTTGTAACTTAACCTACATGACACCTGGGCTATCAGATACAACCTGTAATTAAACTCTTCATTGGAGAAACATATCCTTCATGTGCTAAATTTCTACCTGGCAAAATTGAATACAAAAGATGTTTAAGTATCAGTTTCTTAAAGCTGTGTGTTGATAATTGTGGAGGAGGCATGAAACCATGCAATTAATATACAAATAGCACTTTTTTTAATTTTACTTTCCCAGATCTCTCTACTAATGAACCTGAAATCATTTTTTCACATGTATGGCATATGAGTATAGCTGGACAGTTCAATTCATTTTAGTGAAGCGATTCATTTAATTAACTGAATCAATTAAAAAGATTCATTCACTTTTTGTCATTGGATGTCCCAATTCACTTGAATGAAATAGTACTACTAAAGCTGAGCCAGTGAATGACTCAATTACTGAGAGGGGGTTGAGTCAATGAATAATACTACTACTAACTCTTATATTCAAAAACATAATTACTGAAATGAGGCTGACTCATTTCCAAAGCAAAATGGAAAATAATATCCAATGTAAAACTAATAGTCTGGACATTAGTTTTTTAACGTGGAAAGATAGGATCCCCTGAGACCCTGAATTAGATGAAATGGTTAGAAAATGGATGGATTAATTACATTGGACTCCAGTTTAATTCCTCTCTCTGTTCTCTGGGCTCTGAGATTAGAACGGAATTATTTTCTCGCTTGGTTCAATACTCAGTTCGTCACTCTGAGCCGATTGACTTCATCAAAAGAAAGACATTGTCCGAGGGAAAACTGAACCAATACATTTGATTCGCTCAAGTGATTTGTTCACAAAGAACAGAATCAGTGGCTTGTGAACTGCACAGCTCTAAGAAGGAGTGATGTGACGTGAGGTAAACAACAGCTGCTTGGTATCCCACAGAAAACTACAAAATCATGGTCTGAAGAAAAAAGCTCCCACCCTCAATACCCCCTCACCTGGCACGCCTCCTAAATACGCCATCGCTCTAGTCCGTGAGGAAAGCGATCCTCGCGGACCAACCGTGTGATTGCTTTCCAAGTCCACATCCAGCTGGATGACGTTGTTTTTCTTGACAACTGAAATCAATCCAGGAGAGAAACATTTCTTTAAAATCTGCCCAGCAAGATTGGAAAAGTGGAATTGGAGAATTGGAAAAGAAAGAATTGGAAAAGTGAGACTGGAAGCCATGACAAGCTATGTTGACTACACAGAGTTCATCTTCATTTTGTGTTGCATGTGCGTATTAATAATCTAGCGATCGGACGAGTGCCTTACTTGCAATATGGTGCCAGTTCCCATTGCAAAGGGATTCCTCTGGGATCAGCGAAGCTGAGAACGCTCCTCCACCATTATCGACCGTGAAAAGAACCTGTGCAGAATGATGCATGCAGCAGATTTAATTTTACATTCTTTTTACCGGTTTACTTTTTTTCATAAAATGTATTTTTCAAAGTTTTTTTGAAGAACTGGCCCTAGCAGAACCTTCTGAGACCCAAACCCATGACTACACCAGAAAAACATTGAGTTCCAGATCTCAAAGAGAAGTGAAGCAATCATTTGTTTTCCCCTAGCTGAAGTTTTTGGGTTCGTAACACATCAGTTTAGCAACATCTGAACTATGAACTACACAAAATGATCATGCAAAGTTTCTCCCCATTTTAATTGTAATAACAACATTTCTCCAGCAGGTGGACATGTCACCTAGGCATCCACTAACAGGCCTGTGTATGGAAGTTATCTTTTAGAAAGTGATAAGGCATTTGGTTTCAACTTGTTAACACCCACTACTCACAATTCTACAGCATACGTGCCTTTGGAAAGGCTTGGTACAGTGTTACTTTTATATTTATATTGATCTTTTGTATATGCATGTCCCACATGACATATTCTTTGTGCAAAAACACTTTTGCTTATAGGAGATTAAGAGGAGTTTACCTCGCCGTTTGCCATGTAGAGGGAGACAAACTGTCCTTTATTCTTTCCAATATGAAGCAGCAAGCCTGTGCTGGTTACAGGCTTGACCTCCAGTACAACCTCAAAGTCCTGACCAGTTACAAAGGAGTCATCTGGAAGGAACAGCATACAAAACAATTGTCACATTTCTGACTTTCAGACAAAATTAAACAACAGAGGTAACAGGCAGGAGTTCGACCTATTCCCAGTTATCTCCTTTAATGGTGTACCGTCAGCTCATGATCCAAACTGATGCAAGTGTTGTAAAGCTAGGGCACTTGGTTTTCGATGCTTACTTTCATACCTTTAAACATCCCCTCTCTCCCAGTTATAAGTGGAAAAACCGTTCTTTTAAAAATGACAAGCTAATGCATGCTGTTTTCATGCAACATCACAGTCACTCAGAGTTTTGCCTCTTTGCTCACTCATGCTGAAGTACTGATGGTAAACATGGAGTGTTTATTTTCACCAAGTTAAATTAGGTGTCTGTTGGTATTCTTTTGTTTTAATGGAGAATACAATATTCACCCTCTAGGTTTTTAAGGTCATTTTTGTTCAGAAGAATAAAATGTTCACTAAATGAATCTAGTGCAGACACACTGAGTGCTGATTACTATTTAAAGGGGGTAAGCAGTTGGACAATGATTGCTGGTAAAGAAGTGTGCTATGTAACTCATAATAAAATCACAATAGGAGTAGAGTTTGTCCCAAAGAGGTCTAGTAAAGCATGATACCATGAGAGAACAAGGTTAATGCATGTTAAAACTGCAAAAATATATTAAAAAACCTGCAGTGGCAAACTTTGGCATGGGACGTCTTAGATATACAGTAGATTGAACTACATAGTTAACAACCAGTGAGCTCCAGGCTTTCCTATAGCTTTTATAAGCGGTAAACAGCTGTGAAACAGGACCAATCAATATTAACTAATTAATTCAGGTTATCAGGCACTTGACACAATGCTGTAATGTCATTTTTCTGTGGCGGGAAAAATAATCCAAGCTTTGGATTCTAGCACTCATTTTAATTACTGGGGTTTTTGCGCTACAGCAAGCAAGATCTTTTTTGACTTGAGTCATAACCTATAGGAAGAGGACCACAGGAGTTGTCATTCCAACTGCAGTGATGGGTATTGCAAAATTTACCAAGAGTGAGATGCCCCCCTTCGCTGTCAAAGTACACCCCTGGCTGCAGACTCTTCTCATAGCAAGGTACCACCCCCAGTGAACGGGAGGGGCGATCCAGGGGCACGTTGTCCAGCTTCATCCCCTTGATACAGCCCACAAAACCGCGCCCCTCAACCTGGAAGCAGAAAGACGATCACCTCCTCACAAAAGCTGCTTCACCCCAGTTGTAACATCTCCTACAGAAAACGCTGAAACTAAATGCGCCTGATGTCGTTAGCAAATGGTAATACAGTATATGAATATAACTATGAAACAAGTAAAGGTTTCTGAAAAGAAAAGGAAAGAGATGCAATTTGGCTGTGGAGCCTTCTTCAAGTGCCTAAATCCAGGAAACTATGGATCAGTTTTCATTATGTGCTGTACAGCACTGCTCTGTGGTGCAAACTCTTTAATACACTCTCGCCCCCAAAAAATGGTTTCACACATTTCTGCACATAAAAGCAAACCCTAAGTGTTTGACAGCTTATTTCAGTTTCTTAATGATGCGGACACTGATGTATTAACATTACAATAAGTTTTGTTTTCTACTTATTAAAGAGATCTTTAAAATAAGCATCTCTTCATTTGAGGATTTTTTTCTGGGAATGATGATATAGATAACACCCAGTTATAAAAAAAACAAATTATTTTAAGCAATAATAGTAGTAGTTTAGTTGTAAACTAATAACTAATTCAATTGTAATTTGTGTAGTGTTTCTACATGGTCTATAGCTATAGCTGCTCCACATTGGCAGCACATTGGCTTATAATGTTAACAATCCCACTTACAGCTGAGAGTTTCCTGCTTTTTCCTGCTGGGATCCCACCTACGTAAAAAGGTGAGCTGAGTGACATCCTTGCACCACCTGGAAGCCTTTTTGATTGAACATCCAGTCCATCAGTCACAATGCGGACTTTATCCTTCTCTTTCTTGACAAACACCTGAAACAAGCAAAAATCAATCAAACAGATTAAGTCTTACCTACACCTACCCATGTATAAATTCACCACATATTAAATATAGTTTGATTTTGTGGTTTTGATTATTAAACCAAATTTATAGCGGAATGTTGATTAAAGCTCAATTCCTATGCATATTTACATTTCACTTTCAGGCTCTTCCTTGCATTTTTTGGTGCTCAGTTACACTTATATAGCGCTTTTCTGGACACTCCACTCAAAGCTCTTTACAGGTAATGTGGACTCTGGTTAACCACCACCAGTGTGCAGCCCCCACTTGGATGATACAACAGCAGCCATAGTGTGCCAGTAAGCTTCCCACACACCAGCTCTCAGTGGGGAGGAGAGTGATGAAGCCAGTTCACAGATGGGGATTATTAGGAGGCTATGATTGATAAAGGCCAGGGGTAAATTTGGATAGGATACCAGGGTAACACTCCTAATCTTTGGGAAAAAAAAAACACCCTAAGTTTTTTAATAACCACAAAGAGTCAGGACCTCTTCTCATCCAAAGTACGGTGCCTTTTGTACAGTATAGTGTCCCTGTCACTATACTTTGGCATTAGGACCCACACTGAACACAGGGTGAACCCCCTCCCCCAAATGGTTCCACTAATTATAACGGTTCCATTATTTTTATTTACGGTAACCTGTAATGAACCTTCAACCATTAAAAAAAAATAGTAAAGAAAAAGTCAAACAGATCATATGTGGCTCCAAGAAAACTCACTGTGTGCCACAGTCCATCATTGTAATTCTTATTGCTTCTGATTTCAGTCTTCTTCCTTCTTCCACCATCTACCATCAGGACGAAGTGCCCGTTGACCACAGACAGAGTCATGACATTGTGCTCCTTCTCTCCGGAGATGTAGAGTATCAGACCATCCGAAGAGTTCAGATGGATGTCCATTGAAAAGTGGAATCTGTTTGATGTTGAGAAAGTTTTAGATCTGCTTAGAATACTAATGTAAGCAGTCTGTACAAGGTTAACCCCTCAAAACGTCTCAACGAGAAGATGGATGAGCTCGTACACAGTACCTTGTCTTGAAATCCACTGGAGTGGTGCTGAATTCTAGATGGCTTGTCATGGAACCACTGAACTGCAGCCCTGCTGTGATGCGTCTAGGTTGCTCTGTCTGGCAAGACCCCCTCACACTGCGATTCCTGGGCACATTTAAGGATGCCTGGGAATGCACCTAGTAAGCAGGATTAAACATGACAGTAAGTGGGATAAAAGGCATCTTGCTGACTTTTTATTCACTGCTTTATACACTGCTATAAATACCAAATGATAAAAATAATACACTGCATATGGACCCAGTTTCTCATAACACTACAACTGCAGTAAACACATTACAGAATTCTGAATAAGATAAGAGAACCAACCAATATCATTACTGAATCACTACCACAAAACTTTCACTACTAAAGTAGTAAGTACTTTCTAGGTTGCAGTCTGTGTGTTACATTTTTGCCTATTGTTCTTTTAAATCATAGTATCTCAAGAGGGCAGGGAAACATTTTGTTTTGTTTTAGTTTCAATAATAAATATGCTGAACTAGTTTACCACTGATCAACAATCCACATATTTTTTCAGATGTTTCACAGAACATAATTCCTTAAATTGCATGCACATTTCTATAACAAGAATCACTTTTCTTGGTAATGTTTGCAAAGCAAACCCATCACATTACATGCCCTGAACAAAGAGAGCTTAGACACTGTGGCATTATGATATGAATAAGATAAATATGGGAGAATCTGAAAACCCAACATCTTTGCAGATGATATGTCATGGACTGTGACAATTAATTTAAATGTAGTGTTTAAGCAAATGACAATAGCACCATGTGTCATACAGTACTTGTGAAGAGAAGACCACAACTGGAAAATTAACAGTTGCAAAGTGCTTTAGGTATCAATTAAGTAAACAGACTAAACTGTCTTATATTGTGTGTAACCTGTCTTATGGTGAGACGATATCGTTCAATACCATGAAATTTAAATAACTGACATACGTGCAGTACATACTAAACAGAGCCGGGGAAGTTGTGCTCCAGTTACCAGGATGAATAAATGGGGAAATCGCCTCCCTCAATCCTCAACACAGAGAGGAAAATCCATACAGAAGGGATCTGCATTTTATCACAGTAAGGTCACAGCCAGTCAGTTTTGGGCTGTATATGTTGTAAGGCAGAACAGGAACTCTCTGACTTGTCTTACCTTAGAAGCTTTGTGGGCTCTTGGAGACGCCCACATCGACAAGGGCTTCCTCCTGTTTGCGCAGTTCAAAGACACGTTTACGAGATGCGACTGGAGCAAATCCACCACCTCTTGCGAGATTTGATTCCTACAAACGAGAAAATATTGCTTTATTCCTTGTTCGCCTTTCACTATTTTTTCCTATTACTGTAGTAACACATTAGCAGCTATTTTCTGTTCCGGAATATTTTTTAAGCAAAAAAAGCATCCAGTTAGTCAGTTTTTATTCAGAAGGTGGACAGCCCATCAATCTTGCTTTGAGAAAGGACCCTCAAAATATTTGCACTTAAAGTGAACTGCTTGGTTCTTACATTCAAGATGTTAAAATGATTTTGGTTCTTCTACTATTTTCCTTCTTCATCTGTGTCATAGTTATGAAATATCTGCTTCAAATAAATGTTGCCGTGTGTTATTTTAAAAATCTTGGCAAGGATGTGGAAAAATACACTTTTATATAGCTTACTATTTGAAAAAGAAAGCACCATCCTGCCCATCATTATCAGTAAAAAACAAATGTTATAATAGGTATAATAAAAGAAACACATTCTTAACTACTTCTGCATTTGGAATGAGAAATAATAAATGATATTGTTTCTGAAACCAAACGAAGAGCAGATTAAGGGGTTTCTGAATGTAGCGGAGCAACTCGTGGCCCCTATTATCTCTTTAATTTCCACTGGCAGGGAGTCTATCGGACACATGACGTTCCTCACCGTTTGACAAAGAGGTTGCTGATGCACCCTGTGAGGTTGGGGGCACTGCTGGAGGCCGGGGAGCCACCGAGATAGAAGCTCCCCAGCTGTGCCTGCCGGCGGTGTCTGGACCTTTTTGGCTGCACAGGCCCAGTCTTCATCAAGGCATCATCCACATAGAGAAGCAACCTGGGAAACAAGACACAGTTAGGATTCACAGAGGATGCAGCTGCTCTAAGACCATTACTCTGAAACGACGAGGTACAAATTGATAGAAATCTAAAGCACAAAAATGCATGGCATACATTTCTTTTCTATTAAAACCATACCATGCGACTTACCCACTGCTGTTGCTGTATAAAGACACATAATGACTACTGTCGTCATTATAGATCATTTTGCTCCTTACTTCAGCATTGACTGACTTTGCAACCACAAGCCCATTTTTAAGATAGACTTCACAGACTCCATCCTACAAAATAACAACATCATTACATTTGATACAGTATATAAATGTGTACTGTATGTAGAACCAAGTCAAGACTTTTAGAAACAAGGTCAACAGTATCTACACATATCAACCAAGAGAAGATAATTACTGTTTAGTACACAATGGTCAGACAAGTTAGGCCAGCAATCATAAACTACAAAACTTTAAATTGCATTTTAATCTTAATGAAAAGCACTCATTAGCACAATTATGTAGATGGCTGTACTATCACTTATCATTGTTTGTTATTTTTTATTTCAAATGGTAATGCTTTATTATATCATTCTACATGATGCACTCTGGGATTGAGTTGTAGTTGACTGAAATTGTTAGATTATACAAAAAGTTATTCTTTAATGTAAGTTGTTCTGGAAAAGGGTGTCCAATAATTCATTACAACAATAATACTAATGGGAATTTCAGTGTAGCATAGAATGATTTTGCCTCATATTCCTGCAATAACATTAATCAGGAGAGTCACCAGTCTACCTGCTAGCTCCCTGTTCTCCCTGACCCCACAGTATGTACCTGAGCCTCATGATAAAACATAAGTCCATCTTTCTGGCTTGTCCTGAAGCCAAATCCGGCGTAGAAATTATCCTGCAGACTGGGGACATTTTCCAAGGAGAGGCCGAGGTAACCTTGTCCAGAGAACTCTGCCCCCCGCACGACCTAAAGGACATGAAGGTAAAAGAATGATTTTCAGCTTCAAAGATCTTTTTGCAAGGTTATGAGATGCAGGGTTTCATCTACTCTGCCTATTCCAGAAGCACAACACTGAAGAGGGAGCTATTGTATCGAAGTGACTAAGATGTGACTCTTGTGGTGGTGTCACTTCCCCCATAACTTACAGTGGCCTTGAAGTCTCTTGAGCTAAAAAGATTACCTCTGTGCTGTTGGTATTAGCTGTGCATCTCATGTGCTGAGACACACCTCAGGAATGGCAGATTGAATCCTGGCCAGGAAGAGCACATGTGCCATGCAATTGTTCTGATTGTTTCTCATATTTAAAGTTACAAATCAAAAGCTAATTACCATTATAATGAAGCTGGCAGCTTGGATTTACAGCAGTGTACTGCTTTGTAGGAACCAGGTTGTTTCAGTTATTTACAATTATTTTACAAGTGCTTTTAAATAACAGTTCTGGAGCAGAAAGACAAACTCACAAGACAAGTCATTCCCTTGAAACAGGCAGTCGCAAACTCACCAGCAAGTCGGGGGAACACCCATAGCTGACCCCAGAGCTGTTTGTTCGTTTGAGGTCGACATATTTGCCAAGAGCCTTGACGTTCCTGAGGCAGCCCTTGAAGGAGCCCCGATTTGGGAATAGTGCCTTCAATCTGAACAACAAGAAAATCCCATTCCAGAACATTACAGGGAACCTGATATTTTGAAGTCAACATTTTGTGATACAATAGTTTATTTTTTACCAGTATCTATCCATCCATTTTCTTATCACATAATCCGATACAGGGTCACAGGGGAGACGTCAGTCTATTGCCGGACACACTCAGACAAACACACTCACGCCAGGGCCAGTTTTCCCAGAAGTCAATTAACATACTAGCACGTCCTTGGAATGTGGGAGAAACCAGAGCACCCGGTTTCTATTACCATTATAAATAATTAATAATATATAATCATTTTTTATTTATTTATTTTTTTGGAGCCGTGGTGGCTCAGACGGAAAGGGCGTCTAGCTCCTGACTGGAGGGTCCCAGGTTCAATCACAGGTAGGGGCAAGTGATGGAGCTTGCTCTAATTCCTTCCAGACAGCTCCCAGGTCCACTCAGCCTGCTTTCCAAATGAGTACTGGGAGGTCTTTTCAGGGTAATAGGCTGGAGTGTGTTGCTGACCCCATTACCTGCACCTCCAGTGTCAGATGGTTGAGAAAAATGGTGGCCCATTCCCCATGGTCCTTTATGGCCGGAAAAGGGGACCTACTACCTAATTTTTTTCTCTGTCCAAATTACATTAATTCTATAAAAGAATTTTATTGAATGCTAGCAGAACTACAGTACTACAGAGTTGAAATTTAAGTGTCCTTTGAATAATCGAAAGAAAACCAGACTGGTCGTTAAACCTACCCCTCTGGCATCTTGTCCTGGGGGACTCCGCCCAGGTAATAGAAATAGTTGAACTGCGGGAAGGGCTCATCAAACTGTTTGATGAAGATGCTTGCTCGTTCAATACGGACAATCACTTTTGTGCCGCTGCTTGTCTGATGGAGGATGATCTCCAGCTGAGAAAAAAAAATGAAAGGTTTTCAGAAATCCTTTGAAGGAGAATGGATTGCTATTACGGTCATCTTTACAGGCAAACCTCACTCCTAGACTTGAAATGTCCGAGCTGCAATATAATGGCAGTGAATGTAATTATATTTATAATGTTACTTTGGTCACTATCGCTCTCGATATAGGAACAGGAGTAGGCAAAATGGAGCAGGCATACATAAAATTAATTCCCACCTTGTCATGAATTTCAGCAGTTAAGCCTTTCCAGGAAGTAATGCACAAGCAAATAACTTTCTAAAAGCACTAGAGCAAATTCATTCTTTATATTATGGTGTTAACTAGTACTTTATAATGCATTTCAACTTTTGAGAACATTATAATGCACATTTTAACACAAAAGTCTAAATTTTAGAGCCAATGCGATACTTGGATTGACCACACTTTATTAAGTTTTCATATGTTATTGTACTAATATGTAATATGTAATCACTGTACAGGTGATTTTCAGTACAAAAATTACCCAAGAGGTGTGAGGACGCAGTGCTTAACGCTGTTAGACTCAAGAGAATTCCGACTAAAATAGTAGGTTTTTTAACTCTAAAGGCAGGAGGAAATGAACTTTGCTTTACCTGTCTGGATTTGCCATCACTGATCCGGGCAGATTTGTCTTTTTCTGGCTTGATGTCCTGCATTCCTCCATTGAAATCATAGTAAACCTTTAGCTCTCCATCAACAACTGCTAAACAGAGGAACTGGTCCTGATAGAAAACAGATAAACCCAGGTCAGACATGCCTGCAAAAACAACACTTGGTACGAATGCGTACACTGTAAACAAAATAAAAATGAAGAAAAAAGCAGCACCAGACTTTATTTGTGATTTTTCTTAATTTAAGCTCATTATTTTTTACATCAATTGTCATGTTGGTAATCTTTTGACAGAAACAGATCACTGGGGAAAGGCTCAATTGAAAGTACCTCTTTCTGAAACAAGAGCAGGACAGCATTGTAAGACAGCACTTTGATCTCCTGCTCAAAGCGCCTGGTTGGGCCACCATCAGCTCGGAAATCAATCTTGGCGTATCCAGTTCCATCAAAGTGGGCCCCATCATCGACCCACTGCTCTGGCACATACTTAGACCTGCAACAAAATAATCAAAACAGTAACAGCAGCTCCACCATGATATAAAGAGGCTGAGGCATCCAAGTCCCATTCAAATAGCATTAACATAATGTACAGTACAACATAGGTCACTTACCTACTGATCTTTGCACCTTCCAAAATGTCACATGCATCAAAGATATTCTACCCAACTGACAGTTACCTTGTGATCTTGCACTCATTTACTGAGTGGTGAGGAAGTTTTAATCAGATAGCGAGAGTAGCTGATCACTGTATTGATTACGGCCGGGAGAGACAGTGCAAATGAAAGGAATTCATTATTTAACAGGTGATGCCCATTACTTTCTTGTTGCTGCGTTACTAAAAGGAGCAATTAAAACACTGCATAAGATAAAATAAACTGTTTTGTTGCACATATTAATGAAGGAATAATATTTGGTTTAGCAAAGGTTTAGTCTTTGGTTAAGTCTTGATCTCCTTTAATATCTTTCTGTTTAAGGGCAACTTTACATGGATCTGTTTTGAAGTAGAGATCACAGCTGAAAGGTGAATGAATATCGCTGGGTGTTTTCTGGAATTTTGAATGACAGCTGATTGGCAAAGGAAAATGATTTAACAAGAGCACACCTTGCACAGGGCCGGTCTATGGCAGTGTTGAGATCAAAGGTCTGCTCAAAATTGTACAGACTCAGGACCTCTTGATTCAGGGTATCCAGCACAATACAGCCTTTGAAATTGGGCAGCTGTAGTTCACGAGGAGGCTGTAAAAAATAAAAATAATCTTAAAATTCCTCAAAGGCATTGACATAGTTAAACCAGTGACCTTCAGAGCCAAGACAACAAGTGGAAACTACACTTAAATCCGAGAACAGGAGGCCCTTTTTCACAAAGGGTTGTGGGAGTATGGAACAAGCTGCCTACTTGTGTTGTTGAAGCCAAAACACTTTGTTCAAGAAATGACTCGCAAGCGATTTTTCAATCAATTAACTACTAACTAGAAAAATGCACTTGATATAACTTGTCTTACACTACGTTCTCATGCTAAAAATACTTTTGTTACAGTATAGAAAAACACCTTTCATTGTGTGGTCAGCAGACATCTACAGCAGTACACATTCAGTCTTATTAATCATGTTCAAGTACTTGATTGATTAATTCAAGAAAAAGAACTGATGTGAAAAGCTCTATATAAATTTTAGGGCACATACAAATCTTGTGATAAATGAGCTGAGTTTTGGACGCGTGTTCAACAGTTGGTAAACACTCCCCAGTGGAGATGCATCTCTTACCGTGAAGCTCGGAGGGTAGCCGCCCACATAAAACACAGTCTCATCAGGGGGCAGGTGTAGCAGCCCACTGTCGCCACTTGCCCTGTCATTCTGCTTAGTCACCTGTGTAACTGTTCCCTTCACAGAGAGCTCTATCTGGCCAAACTGCAAGATCCTGGGAAAGCAAAAAACATCCAATCAGAACAGCTTGATTGTGTAAGGTATGAAATCATTTTAAAAGGAAAACTGAGTACCACACAGGGTCTGGCCTGCCACCAACTCTTTCGTGTACCGTATCTATAAACTTACATTTTCAGCTGACATGCAGAGGTGTTCTTGACATAATCCGAAACAAGAGAAGTGTGTTTTTTAGCCAGCAGTTTCTAAATAGTCTGATCTAATCATTCACCCCCCTTCCCCTTGTATCACCTTTCCAGTTTGACAGCGTCAAACGTGCCAGAGCTGATATCTTGGTTTAGTTCTACCACAGCCGTCTCGCCACCAACATTGTACAGCCACTTCAGCTGCTTTCCCTCCAGTGCCATGCCAAGGAATTCCTTTGTTGCCTAAAGTGTCAAAAGTCAAAAATAACACAAGAGCACAGACAGCATAAGACTGAACTCTATGACTGAAACCACCCACTTTAGGGATACCCCAACAAGAGGCATTGTCAGGCAATCATTACTGAAGATCCTACTCGGTAGAAGGAGTTTAAATGAAACCCAACACCAAAACAATCCTGAAACAGGACTGGTGATGTCGCCTCCATTAAGTTTCCATTTTTGTTTTCTCTCATGCTTGAACCGACCTGAGGAGACAAATGGCCACGAGAGTTTTCAAGCTATTTGCTGAACTTCTGCCAGTTTTCCATGATGCAAGACCAATCAGCGACACTTCGAAGTAATCAAAAACAGAAACAGACCTGGGCTCAGCAAAACTGTCTAGAAGTAAGCACTCTCTAAGTCTCCCATGCTCTAAGCTATGCCAAAAGAAGTGCAGCAGCATCCAGAAACGTACGTTTTTATTGCCGAGGTAGAAAACAAACTGCTTGGTGGGCTCCGTCTGGCGCTTGGAGGGGGCCTCTGGCAGAGTGATGTAGAACTTGAGGGATGTGTAGGCTGTGAGATCTGCAAGGTTGCTGGGATTTCTGACCTGTACACCTGCAGTGCCATTAAACTTCATGGGCACGTTCACCTTTGCAAATTAAAAAAAAACAAGAAAGCATCATGGTATGGGTAAAGAAAACACTCATCTTTTCAGTCTTCAAGAGTTTAGTTGAAAGGTGCTCTATTTCTGCTTCTATAATATTGTGCATTTTTACACTTTGCTCACTTCAATAACCACTGAACCACACTAGGGGGAAGGAGTACACTCTTGCTCTGATATGCCCACCATCGTGCTGCTCCTCTCTGGACATGCTGCTGCAAGCTCCACAGTGCTGTTCAGGCGAGCTATCATTGATTGGAAGAGGCTCTCGCTGACATCACAAGCTGAGGACATCCCCGCCCAGCCTGGCACTTTCTTCATGCAGTTCTTACCTTACTTGCAGCGTTCCGGGCTTGGGAGATGAGTTGCCGGATTCGCTGGATGTTTTCCGAAATGTTGGGCATCTGGATCGAGCGGCTCTGCAAGCTGTCCAGCTTCTTTATGAGCAAGGGGATGGTGTCTCCCAGCATTCCCACTGTGGCATGGCGATGTGAACAAGTGAAAATCTCCGGGTTAGGGCTAGTTTTATCCAATCACTCCCTCACACTGGTTCCCGAAACATCCACAACATACTGATCTCAGTTTGGTGTCTATGTTAGAAACACAGCAATGCGCATCACAAAATCATTTCCATCCTACAGGATGATCCCTCCATTGGGCCCCTCTTTTCTCACCGCCCCATCATCTCATATCGCCAACCACCTAATCTGCGTAACCTTCTTGTTCACAGCTCCCTCGACCGCCCTCAGCAACCATCCACACCAGGCACTTTCCCTTGCAACAGAGCTCGCTGTATCACTTGCAAATACACATCTAACACCACACTCATTCAAGGCCCCTCAGGACAATTCCGGATCACCCAGATGGCATCTTGTACCTCCAGCAACCTTATTTACTGTATCTCTTGCAGTAAATGCCCAGCCATCTACATTGAAGAAACAGGAAGGAGACTCGGAGACCGCTTCAGAGAACATGTTAGGGCTGTGAAGATTAAAGATCTCTCCAAACCCATTGTTTCCCATTTCACCTCTGACGGCCATGATCACACTTATCTCTCCATCTGTCCTCAAAGATGGTTTTCCTAACTCCTACATCAGAAAGACAACCGACACTAAACTTATCCTGTCCTGCAGCTAGGATCACACCTTTCCCCTTCTCTCAACGACAGACTAGTTTTCTTCTAAATTCTCTCTATTCATTGTAGGTTTCATTTCACACCTCACTTCACTTATCCTGACTTCACACCTCCTGATTGACCTCTGTTTCTGTCCCCTGCTCCCGCCCCTCGTTCCTCCTCTCTCCCAGCTTTTATTCTCCCGCTACATTACCTTTGCCTACTGCCCTGTCTTTCTCACACCTGAAGAAGGCTCCACAGCCGAAACGTTGTGTTTTCTTTCTTCTCTTTTCAGCATGGAATAAACCTATTACTTGTTCCTTTGCAGCCTACGCATGCTGACGCAGCTACCCACCTGAACTATCACAAAATCATTGACAATTTGCAGCGAAATATACAGAGGCATGGTAAAGCATTGTGTAAACCATAGGGAATAACAGTAAAACCAAGCAAAACTCACAAAAAAATACAAAAATACTACACACTATAGTTTAGTAGCCATGTGAAACTACTGTATATCATATATTATCAACTACATCAATATATTATATTTCATTTTGGCAGTTAATAAAAGAGCTTTGGGCCTATCTTGTGTAAAGCAATCTTTCTTATTTCTGCCCAGACGATTTCCCTTTTAGTTTCCAATTGTGACCCCCTGTTCTTGTATTACTAGGAGTGTGATATAATCTCCTGGTTTCACCCCAGGATCCTGCATCCTGAATTGACAGAGGATGCTAGGAGCTTATATGCTTGACTGGGAAGCCATCAGGCCTCCCAGAGCAGGGAAGGAGGGAGAGGAGCAGAAGGCCAGGGCTCTACCGGACTTGTTGGCCTCCTGGAAGGCAGCGTTGAAATCCATGCTCGTCTCGCTGGCATTCCCATACTGCTTCTTCCACTGCTCGAGCTGCTGCTTCATGGGGCTAAGAGCTTTCTCCACATTTGTGGCAGTATTATTGGCCTCTGCCGCGGCTAACTTGGCCTTTGCGATATCCTCTGCTGTCTCTTCTATATAGGGACACAAAGAGCAGCAAAATAAAACCAAAACATTTTCAGGAAAATGGAGGATTGCATTAATGCTGACAGCATCTTACTTACGGTTCAGAGGAGAGCAAACTCAGCATGGCCTCTTAGTGAAACCAGCGGCTCAGTCTCCTTGTGTTTAGACCGACTGCCTCAAGCTTACAATCTCAACAGATGCAACTGGTGTATGCATTTATCTGCAGCAGCTTTTGTGCAGAATGTCATGGAGGCAGAGGGGTGAAAATGCAGCAGTCTTAATACTTTGCTGTGCTCGCTTGTTGTACAAAAAGACATTAGGGGCCTCTTTCACAAAAGCTTCTAATGCAATTAGAAGCGCATAAGCCAAATGGGCGCCGTGTGAAACGCTGTATTCATAAACCTTGAAAAGATGCATTGGAAAGTCTTAGCCACTCATATAATACATAACCTTCACCATCCCTGATATGCTCAATGAATGTTAACGTAGACCAACAATAGAAAAAAAAGAAGTAAAAGGTCCTGAAATTAGTCCTGCTTGGAAGATTATTTAAGTATTTTCAAATATTTTAGATTTTCCAAAAATCAAGTGCTTCTATACACTGGTTTCTTACTCTACTCCAGACTCAGTCTCTGCCCATGGTCTTCTGCGATAATATGTGCATAGGTTTGACGGTACCTGTGCATTCATTTCTGAATGCAGCTCGAAAAGCTGTATTCAAACACGCAACTCAAACCACGTACTTCTAAAATGTGCATTAAACAAGAGCCGCATTGTGATGACAGCATGTCTTTAGCAACTAGTCAATACAGAAGCTAAGAAATAATAAGGCAGTAAATACAGACCTGAAAACACACTGATAGAATAAAACTAACTGTAACACCTTCTGCTTTTAAAGTGGAGGGTAGGAAGATAGAAGATCAAACAGAGCAAAGTCAACATCAGGGGATTCTGCTCCTGATCAGTGGCCAGGGGTGAACTACAACATAACCCACCTCTGCTAAAGTTAAGACTCTTCTGAGCAGCTTCCAAGTTTTTCAGCAGCTGCCTCTGTTTGCGTTGGACATCTTGTAGTCTTTTCTTTGCTGCTTGGAGCTGCGGTTTCAGGTCTGTGACAGAAACGGCAGTGAGGACATCTGAATTAGTGCCAGATTCAATCCAGTTTTAATATGTAGATGAAAAGAGTACTAACAGAGTTACCCGGCCATAGCATTGCTCGACGATGACATTTTAACTATACAGTTGTGTGAAAAAGCCAGCAAAAGATATTTTTGTTTCCACTACCATTTAAAAGTTTTTTCTCCACTGTCTTCGCCTTCTCCTCCAGACTATTGCTTTTGTTTTTCAGCCTCTCTGCTTTCAACCCAGTATCTTCAGACATCACATTCTGCAAAACAACCACTATCTGATAAAAAGCCATTTTAAGTTAACATCGCTGAGTTGCATGCACAAATAAAAAATAAAGAGACAGAAGAGTACAGCACTCTCCCTGGCTGACACCAGTAGGGAGTTTCTAGCATAATATACCAAGAATCAAAAGCCACTGTGAAGATAAAAGATTAGAAATTGACAGAACCAGACCTCACTGTCTGTGCAAAGTGAACAAACCTTCAGAGCTTCTGTTGCGGCTTGGTTGGCCTCATTGGCAGCCTTCTCTGCATTGCGGACAGCCTCGATGATGCTGGAGTAGGCGTTGGATGCGTTAATGGCCCTCTGGATGAAGCCATCTTGGTTTGTGTCCATGATAACCCTGAAAAAAAGGGCAGGGCTAAAATGATAAACTGTATTCGTTTTAAGAACTGGATTTCCCCAATTGTAGTACCTCCCATAGTGATACTTAAAAAAGGAGTCTGGGGATTCAAAAGTAAGGTGTAGGGCTTGTTACCAAGACTGATAGCTCAAGCCCTGTCTCAGCACCTAGGTTACTGCATGTTGTCCTGAGCATGTTACTTACATCCCCTTGTGCTCTGTTCTTCAGATGAGATGTAACACAGAGTTTATCTGGTTGCTGCAGGTGTTGAGCAACAGTTCATTCACTGGCCTCAGCTAAGTGATCAATTAATGTTGGAGTCCTCATCTATTTTTTTTCTCCACATTTTCTTTTTTGGTGTTTCCGTAAGTGGGTTTCTTTATACGTCTGTCTCATTTGTAATGTGAAACATACCATTTGCTGGAAAACCTATGACTTGGACGTGGTAAAGCTTTAGAAGGACCATACCTAGAGAGGTTCCTGGCCAGCTCATCCAGCAGCATGGCGTGTCTCTCGGCTTCCTCCACCAGTTCGATCTTGTTGATGGACGGACCAAATTTCTGCACCTTCTCCATCAAGGGTATCCTGGCTCCATCCAGCTGGGCTGCCAGTCTCTCATATTCCTTCCAAGGATTACAAAGCAGGGATGTAAAGAGTCACACGAGCCCTGGGCAATTAGCTCAGCAACTGACTTCAAAATAGGTTTTGCAGGAAGTACTGTCAAGGCATGAGCACAACAGATCTAAAGGAAAGAATCTGTACCAAACCTTACTAATGCAAATTAAGCTAGAAATACATATAGTCATTCTATATGAAAATATCACCAGATTGCCCAAATTACCAGGCATGGCAGTTGCTTTCTTTCTACTATCAGCTGAGTCACACTGAGGCTTATAGACCAATGGAGATTTGTAGGCATTGCACAGCTCTGAGATTCCCCATATCTCAGCCGTGAGCTACTATGTGCCCCCATGCAGACTTATTCATTATACTTTAATGAAATATCTCATCTTCTGCATCTAGTTCTTTGAATCACGGAGGTTGTGGTTTCAGGAAAAAAGCAAACACATGTCCAAAGCAACTTTTTTCTAAATAAATAATTCTGATATGAAAATTGATTCTATGGAGCATGATGCAAACATTAACAATAAATTAATTTAAACTTGGTGGCATAAGGGGCAAGGCGCTAGAGGTAAAACAGAAAAAGAGAGGCTTAAGTTTCCAAATGTCTTGTACTGCTAGACTAACCTCTTTGTTCTCCTGAAGCATGGACAGGAGATCGTTGACTTGAGCCACAGCCTCTTCAGCCATTTGAAGGAGCTGCTGAACTTCCGTTTTCCTGCCTTCAAGTTCCTCAATCTTTTCCTAGAATGTTGAGATCAAGAAAGCATAGAAAATTTTCAAAAAGGCAAGGAACATGAGGAATTAATTGTTGTACAGGTTTTCTCCACCAATGGACAGCACAACATCAGCTACTAACAAAGACGTCTACACTGCAACACAGTGAGCCAAGTACACTGTGAAAATGGCAGATATAAATGTATATATATATAAAGATATAAATGTAAGGACCTTCATAACACTTGTCACTGACTCTTCTTGAAGTTGTTTTTTCTTTTGCGTTGGTGCCTGACCTTTTATTGAAATCATATATTTTTAATTTCACTGTGGAAGTGAGGATGATTTATGGTGGGTTCCAGCAGCAGGAGGACTAGTGAATTTTAGGCTTTGGCAAAATGATAATCTTGGCCTACGAGTAAAGTGCCACATCAGTCATCTATGCTCTGATAAATCAACCAGTAGATTAATTGCTTAAGTGAAGCAAAGCCACATCTTTTCATATAACCTTTATGAAGCAGATAGAAAAGCTGAGCGTGCAGCAAATAAAGGGCCCAGAATTCTTTCTCTTCTGCTCTCCTCAGCTCACCCTGTTGTCCTCCAGCCTGTTCCTGTTGAGGTTGTTGAGCTCCTCTGCCTGGGCAGTCTTGTTGACAGCCTCATTCAGCGCGTCACGGAGGTCCATGAGCTTGGCACTGAACTTGCCCAGCTTGTCCCTGATGCTTTTCACCAGCGCCTCGTTGTCATTCAGGCGGCTCACCAGCTCATTCTGCATGCGCTCCATTACTGAAAAGAACAGCAGCCGGAGAAGGAAAAATCAAAATTGGAGAGAAGACAGAGAACCAGTCCTTTAATGCCCATTTACC